>NW_006777439.1:2339517-2340974 GCF_000442215.2 Lipotes vexillifer
TGGGCCTGCGCGTCCGGGGCCTGTGCTCCGCGGCGGGAGAGGCCGCGGCGGTGAGAAGCCCGCATACCGCAAAAAAAACAAAAAACAAAAAACAAAAAAACTCTGATAGGAGGGTATAGGGTGCTATGGAGCACACATGAAGGGACCCAACTTAATCAGGGATGGGGTTGGAGGAAAAGAGAAAGATCCCTGGGTACGTAAGAAGAGATTCAAAGGAAGTAATCAGGAAAGAGGTAGTGGGAAGATAATTGTAGTGGGAAAGAAAAGTGAGCGAAAGACGTGTAGATGAGAGATCGCATGGAAGCTCTGGAGAATAGTTGTTAGTTCAGTATTTCTGGAAGATAGAGGTCAAAGGAGGTAGGTAGACAGTTCTTGGGAACTGGGCGGAGATGAGCTCATGACAAAACACTCCTGAGAGAGTCTGATGCTGTGTGTGCTGAATGCCTTTATCGTATGAGGCAGCTTTGACCAGCAAAGACGTGTGGCCAGACTGCAGTGACCTTGTTGGGTTTTTGCTCACTGTAGAATCTGCAGTACCCAGCACAGTGCTGCATCACATGATGGTTAAATGAAAGGAACGCTAGCCCTGTGGGCTTCTAATTTCTTGTCCCGCATGTTACACTCTATTTGATGAGGACTCCCAGTTGCATATGAGACCATGCTCCGTCAGCTTCTAAAGCAGTTTTCTACAACTCTCATCCCCCTCCACCACCATGTTCCTGGCTAAGAGAGTGGCTACCCTACCCTTCCATCTGCTGCCAAAAAAAGTCAAATTCTTGGGTGTATCTGTGGGGATTAAGACCAAGAGGTGTGGTTGGAGCTGGAGTAGTGAGGGCTCGCCCAGGACCAAGTGGGGGAGTGAGTGTTCGCAGCCAGCCCATCACACAATTGAGAGCTCTCACCTCACTATCACCCAGGCTCCACAGCGCCATCCAGCAACGGCTCCTTTGGACCAGCCTTTGGTCCTCTTGTTTCCTATGAAGGTACCAGAGCCATGCTCTAAATTTCTAAGATTTTATTGGTCCCTGCTATTGACAATCCCCACCAACAAATCCAAGAGTTCACAATAATGTGACTTGTGACTTTCACATTATCACACATCTGTCTTTCAATGTTCTGGGAATGAAATAAGGATGAATAGAGCACCAAATGGGAAACAGGGGACCTGGATATTCCCTGAGAAGAGGTAATAACTAAGTGAGACATTACAGCTGGAAGAGAGCTTGGAATGTAGCTAGTACAAGCCTTTCTCCTCACGGAGGCCCATTTTATAGTTGAAATGAGAGCGCTAAACTTGATTGTGTCAACTGTGGCCCTGATTAGGGCTGTAGAATATAAGTTGTGTAACTTCTCAGGACTTAGCATCCTCATCTCCCGGATGAGTGGTTTGGAATATATCTTTGAAAGTCCAGGCTAAGCATAAATTCTGTGGTTTTGAATCATACCAAACTCTTTCC
>NW_006777439.1:2340984-2354263 GCF_000442215.2 Lipotes vexillifer
CCATGAGTCTAATTCTCACTAAAAATGTAACCTTCTTATTTATTTCAAAGAAGGATTGACATATAGCCGAAATTTTTAAATTGCTCCACTTTTTCTCATATGGACACTATTTTTTTATGATTACCCTATGATTCATGAGTCCATTTGCCACACAAATCTCAGATGATGTGAGTGAATTATTCACATTCCATAATAGAAACATAGTAGATTTTCATTTCCCATGTCAGTTAAAATATCTCCTAGATTCTATGTTTGCATTAAAAAAAAAATCTAGTGCACATGCACATTTTCTGTTTTGGAGTATGCTTGAGAACTTTGCATTGTGAGAAATGTGTTTGAGTGAAATTAACTATACTGGGTAAAATTCATTTAACCTGGCATTCTCTGTTCCAGAAGGTAAGAAATAACATTTTGCATGATGGGAAATCCTGATGTCAGTAGCCTCCTGGTTTAGTTTTATTGGAGCCTCATCTCATCAGTTAACTTCACGGTGTCTCTCCTTCATTACTAAAATGAGAGATAACCTATCTGACAACCAGATAAAGTTTGCAAAGCGCTTAAGACCTCTACAGGATGATTTGAAGAGAAAAAGATAATAATCCACTGGCATTTTTCTCTGATAACATGGTGGATTGTCCTGGTGACATAATTTATAAGCCCTTTTCTTTGTCCACAATGGGCTCTTTGGACCTGAGGCTGTGTTTCCCTAGAACTGTACTCATTTTTTGACACGTATCAGGCACTGACCACGACCTAGATTTTTTTTTTTTTTTTTTTTTTTTTTTCTTGCGTTATGCGGGCCTCTCACTGTTCTGGCCTCTCCCATTTGCGGAGCACAGGCTCCGGACGCGCAGGCTCAGTGGCCATGGCTCACGGGCCCAGCCGCTCCGCGGCATGTGGGATCTTCCCGAAACGGGGCACGAACCCGCGTCTCCTGCATCGGCAGGCGGACTCTCAAGCACTGCGCCACCAGGGAAGCCCACGACCTAGATTTTGAACACAAGATCAAGGAGGCCAAATTAGACCACCAAAGTTCTTCTGCTTCATTTTTCTTCTGATAAATGCCACAGCACATCATGTAAACATCTACAAAGAGAGACGTAAAGGAGTCTTTAAAGCAAAATGACTGTTTGAAAACTCTGTCCAAGAATTCTTGCAGATGGACCCTGAATGTGAGCAAGGTGGGCTGTTCTTTTGTAGGACAGATTATAAAATATCAATGGGAAAACGTATACAGTATATTGTAACTACACAAGAAGGGGTCGTATAGAGAAAGTCAGACACATAAATATGGGTTTCCAAAATGTAAAGGTCATTGAGTAAAACAGTGCAAAAATTCTGGAAGCTTCTAATTAAGTTTTTGACTATAGAATTTGCCTTTGCCTAAAGTGAAAAGCCCAGCTGTCTTACAATAGGGTCTTTTGCCTCCTAAGAACACAATGTGTGCCTTAAAGAGCAAGTCTGTTTTCAAGGACTACATCTATCGGTTGTCTTGGTTTTTAATAAAAGATTTTCTGGAGTTATTCATTCTTTTTGCACAGCATTTATTTCTTTTATTGTTTGCTTATTCAAAAATTTGACCTAGCGTTAAATTTGTATGGTTTTAATTTTTTGATGCATTACATTTAATTGGAGTACAGGACTTCCATTTTGAGGTTTTGGTATTTAACAATATCATTGGTCTTTAAACTGAAAGGTTTGATGGAATATTAAATTGGATGAATCATAGCAAGCACCTGTGTTTGTTAGCTTTTATAGACCACATTAAAGCATTCATTAATATAGTCACACTACTTAGCTTTGAGTAGGTCCTAAAAGGTTAACGACTTGATGCAGGCTTGTATTCTTAAGCTCTACCTTTTGAGGGTTGCATGTGTGGAACTTAGTTCACGTTGAAACTGGAATACAAAAGAGAGATTTTATTTTCTATCTCAAAGTCCCGGAATTTCTTCCTCTTCTTTCCCTTTTCCTTTTCTTTTCTTTAACCATCACCAAAAATCTTAGTCACTCAGGTGTACATGGGTTGAAACCTGTGGTTTGTTAGCTGTAGGATGACCCTCCAGGGGCCATGACATCACAGGAGAACATCACCCTCCTGGCTGCTCCTCCAGTGACCTTCAAGCAGGGAGAAGCCGACTTGATTATGAATCACCCATTTTGGAACAAGAGTTGTTATTTGAGAAGTATATTGTTAACTGTTTGATTTTCTTTCCCTTGGAGACTCTGTTTTGGAAGAAAAGATTTAGAATTATTTGCAATCTCCAAACAAGAATAACTTATACATACACTTATTACAATATCATGTATCCAGAAGATACTGGTTATGTGTTTGTTGACTGACTGGATAACCACCAGATTTGAGTCAGGGACCCGCATCCTCCTATTCTGTGACTAGGGGCACTTGGAGTAATTATTGCATTTAAATTGTTTATCCCAGAGTATTTCTGAGTCAAGCTTTTATTTTATGTAACAGAAATAGCATCAGATTAAACTAGATGGAAATTGTGTGGCTGCTTTAAAAAATTCTCAAACTGTGCAGTTCCTTAATATTAAGTAAAGGCTCATAGACCCTTCATGACAATTCATGAAATCTGTGTCTTTCTCAGAAGAAACTTCCTTGCCAAAGTCGTGTGTGGAGGTAAATTTTTCTGAGAAGGAGACTTGTGCAGTGCCTTGATTCTGCTGGGAATTGTTAGTAAAATAAATGACTCAAATTGGTTTTGTGTGGGAGACAAGTCAAAGCATTTCCATGAGGTTGCAGGGTTGGTGTGCAAAAGTTTAACCATTTCCTGAGCAACTAGAACCTGCTTGATTGGACGGATGATAGTTCCCGTGTTAGTCATTGTGCAGAGAAAAAGAACAGTTCATATAAAAGAGGCCACCAAGGGTTATATGGCTGCAATTGTTTCCAGGCTGAAACAACTTTGTTTATTATTGTCAGTATCTTGTTTATTGTTCTTTCAGAATCAATAAAAGCTAAACTCCCTCTATGGTTTTACTACTAAACTCTCCTGGAAGGACGTGTAGTACTGAAAGTCGAGAATGCCAGAACAGGGAAGGAGGCGGACCTAACGATGCATCAGAGTTAAATCCACTTTACTTAACCTTTTCTGAGAAGAACTTGCTTCACTAATGTAAAACATGTGGAAAGATTCTTGTTTTGTTGTTGTTGTTGTTGTTGTTCTTTTTAATATGTGAAGTAAAGATTTTTCTTTAGAGGCATAAAAGAACAAACATTTAGTAGAGGTATTTTTCTTCTGATTAAAAAAGGCTGTTTTTAGCAGCCTTGTTACCCTCAACTTTTCCACACTTTTACAAGATCTAGCTGACAATCATGGCCATGTCAATCAATAAATATAAAGACTGAATAGTACTTTTTACATTTATTGAAAGGTAGTTTTATTAAAACTAGTTTAACAAGCATCATTATTTGCATTTTTTTCTCTCCTCTGTATCATATCGTCCATTCATATCTATTTAAGGCATGAATGCAATAGACACTATTCAAGTATCTAATGCATCTCAATGACTAGTGCCCACAGAAATGACCTTCCCCAGGTTTAGGGTCCAAGGCTGAAACCAGGACCCTGTAAAATCTGTGGTGTGCTGGTAAATGTTTAACAACCAGCCCCTGGGGTGGTAGGAGAGGAAGCATTTGCCAGTGACCAAGGTGTAAATACTTCTGCCATGAGTTGGGAGGAGAGACATGATTGACTTTTGCCAGCCAGTTATAAGTTGGCTTCCACACATTCTTGTAGACCCCTTCAAGTTACATGACTATGATTCTATGATTATTTAACAGATTGGAAAAGAAGAGCTCCATTGCTTTAAAAATTTTTTTTTACCCAAAAGCTATGAAAACTATTGTGTCTCAGACCCCTAGGTATCAATATGGGCTGAACTTACCCAAGCACTGCAAGAAGCTCTTGGTTAAAGTCACTTTGTTTAACAAAATGTTGTAGGAAACAAAATTTCCTACATGAAGAAAAATAGAATGGTAGACTATAATGGCGATCTAGTTCTGTCATTTTAAAAAGTTTATTTTTTAAGGTATGGTCTCAATGTTGAAATCTGCATCTCTATAGAATGAGGCAGCTTTGAAGGACCCATTTATAGGCGTAATTACAAACGGGGGGGGGGGGGGCACGAAATCTCTAGATCTTTTTTACTGAAACAGGGGAAAAAGGGCCCACCATATACTGCATCTCTATAGAATGAGGCAGCTTTGAAGGACCCATTTATAGGCGTAATTACAAAGGGGGGGGGGGTGACACTGAAATCTCTAGATCTTTTATACTGAAACAGGGAAAATAGGGCCCACCATATATATGTATATGGTTAATCATATCTCTAAGGTGCTTTAAAGAAAATTATGTAGAGTGAGCTTATCATTTGCAGCTGTTTAGGAGGAATGCCTGCATTGCAAGCTGCCCAGTTTTGAAGATAATGGATTTACGCCTTGCAGGAAGCCAAGTGTGTGAGCACTTGGACCAGAATGTGTTACGTATCATGTTGCTATTTCTCCCCCTTCTTTCCCATGTTAGGTCACATCTCAAATATGAACGTCACCCGGAGGTTACCCAGGTGATCCCGGGCCATCCCGAGTGTGCAGCTGTGTGGGGCTTGAACTTGAAGGACAGATGGCGTCTTTTATACCTTTGACTGGCCAGGGCTCAGCTTCTGACATTTCTGTCTACAGATGACAAAAGGCTTTCACTGAAAGCTGCTTTCTGATGCGTGCTTAAAACCAAGTTGAACACATTAAAAGGGAGAAGAGGCAAAAACCTACGCACTGTGCTCTGTGTTTTTTTATGAGAGTAGATGAAAGGGAAATAGATTTTTACAAATCTTTATGCCCTCTTCCTAAAAAATTGGATTTGATATTTATTTCAGGTTAATTATAATTGTCCATTCATTCCAAGATATAGTTACTTTATGTTCCCTATTATATTTCCTTTAAAAAATAGACATTTAAAGTAAAATGTTTCACACAAATTACATTTAGCTGAGTTCACTCTCCCTTTTGATTTGAATAATACCATGATTCTTGCAAGCCCAACTCTTCCCTTAAATGAAATTTACTGTCACTAGGGTATGGTATGTTTTCATGGGCTCCCCTCTATTTTTTTTCCTTTTTCAACTAAAATATTTTCTCAGACCTCCTTCTCTATAATGTTAATAAGATTCTTTGAATTAGTATCTGATTTCAGAACTGAGGCTTAATCACTCCTCTTCAGAAGACTTAAAATAACTCTTATCCTTCTAATTTAGTGCTTCAGTCCACCATGTACCCACTTCTGTCCCCTTGACCCAGCACGGTTCTGAAAAGCACAAGGCAAAATTTCTGCAATTCAGCTGTTGATCTGAATACACAGAGCCTACCTGCTTGAACTGGAAAAAAAAACAAACAAACTAACATTTATTACGTGGTTTTAATGTCCCAGGCATTGTTCTAAATGCTCCATGGGCATTCCTCACTTAATCTTCACTATAACCTAGAGGAGACAGGCCATATTATTATCATGCCCATTTTCCAGATGAGGAAGGTAAGGCACAAAGAGGTCATTGAACTTCTTATAAGGTCACAGGACATGTCAGTAGAACCAGGATTCTAGTTCAGGCAGTCTGACTTGAGAGTTCACATTTTTGTCCACTATGCCATGTTCATAGAGTAGTCTTACAACCCGTTTTGAAAGCTATATTCAAGGCTGTGTGTGGAGTGGAAAGAACACAGCACTAACTAAGGCCAGAAGATGGGCTCTCAATGCAATTTTGTCATGAATTAGTTGTGCAAACTTGGGCAAGCTGATCTCTCTGGAAAAAGCTAGGCAGAAATTTATTACATTAAGTCCTTTTATAAGCACCTTATTTATTTTAAATAAATACTATGGCTTTCAGTAGGAAGCCATTTAAGCAGAGCCATTAAGACCAACATTGAATAGAGTTTCTTGGGTCAGTCTGTGCAGTTGACACAGGGCTCCAGGGAGGACGTCCTGGCTTGAGTCCCTTCTCTATCTCTTACCAGATGTGAGATGGTGGCAAGTTAGTTGTCCTGCCGGAGCCTCCATTCCTTCATCTGTAAAGTGCAAATAATAAAAGGTGTCCACCTCAGGAGGTCACTGAGGGTAGATCAACAGTGCTTTTAAAGCATTTAGTGCAGCATTACATATGCTTCTCTCTATGATCCTATGAGGTTACTGTTATTAGCCCCATTATACAGATGAATAAACTGAGGCCTAGAGAAGTTGCATAACTTGTCCAAGGATATTTATCTTGGAAGTGATAGAGTCAGGATTCTAACCTAGGTAGATGCGTATTTAACCAAACACCATCTTTCATCTTTCTCCCAGGACAGACAGTTCTATATGTTATCTATTACCTGAGCTAACAGTCCCTTTCCCAGTGTATCCTCCACTTTCCCACAGTTCAGCAGCCAAAAGGTTTGACTGGGACCTGCAAAAGATTTCCAGGATCCTGCCCCAGAGCCAGACCCACAATCCATTCTGATTGGTCAAGGCCTGCCTCTGTTCTGATTGGTCAGTGTTGCGTGTGCATGCGCAACACCATCACCATCACCATCACCATCACTTTCACCATCACCATCACCATTACCATCACCAAGCACTCGTTTCCTTTTCTGGAAAACAAAGAGGGTAAGCTGGAATGCCCTCCCAAGATTCCTTCTAAATTTTAAGTTCTGCAGGCTTCATGGGCATCCACCCTCCCAAGCCTATTCCACTTCCCACATGCCCACATAGATAAACTTGTTTTACTAAGAGCTAATTTCCAATTTAGCACACAATATTGAGAACTAAAGTTTCACAAAGAAACCACTGCTCAGAATGGCCTTAGGACATATTGAAATTTGCTCGTGTCATATGTCAGGTAACTAAGAAAATTAAATGCAGTACCCAGGAAAGTAGAACGTGGCCAGACAGGAATAATGAGCATCTTTAGGACACAAGTTGAAACACAAGAGATTTAGCACCCAAATTTCACTCTAGGTTACATGTGCATTTATTAAAGGCTTCAGAACTCTCTAAACTTTGAACTACTGTGCGCCAGCCAGAGAGGGAGGCAAAGCCATTTGTGACCTGTAGTGGTTGCATCAGTTCCTCTGAAGATGCCTTTTCTTCTTAACTGAGAGCTAGGATATTGCATTTTCAGAATAGTAGGATTCCTGTATTTTGATACGTGCCTGATTTGTCAAAGCCCCAAAGACACCTCATCACTAGTTGATTCTAACAGACTTTGGTCTGTTTGGGCTCCACTTTGTCAGAGAACACTGGCAAGAAAAGTTACCAGTTGGCACCTCTGTGTGGAAATCTGTCCAGGAAACTTCTTTAGTTTTCAGTTTTCATATGATGCTGATCTGAAGACAAGGCTCTTTTGTAGAATGCTCTAGATTCCTACTTATTCCCACTGCTGTCTCTTCCACACTGAACATCTCTGAGGTTTTGAGCTGCCCTATTTCTTTGTGAGGTGGGTCTGTACCCACAGAGGAGCAATGCCCAGGTTTCCGCTCATGACCTGAATCATTTATTTCTAGCTGAAGCTCTCTCCTTAACTCACCATTGTCTTGTTTTTCAATAATCCTGCTCTTCCCTTTGTGCTGCGTGTGCTGGGGCTGGTGTGTATGTGGTGGAGATTACTCAGAGGGCTATCTTGAGCATTTGTCCTTTATGATAAGCTTAAGATTCCCATCTTGACTGAAGTTTTCGGGTTTTTAAACCTCATCTTTAATCTTGCAATGCTTGATAAAGATAACAAAATAATGTGTTGATAAATAAATGCTAATACATGCTGCAAATACAAAAGCAGTTTCTTCTGCAATTGATAATGTATGAAAATGTGCAATGATAGTGTTTAATTTGCACTAGTAGGTGAGAACCCTGAATCCTTCATTACAAACCTAAATCTGATTTTTGTTTGTGACCAGCATGAGCACTGACCTCTGCCCTTTGAATGATCTTTCTGTCTCCCAGAAAGTTCATGAAAAGGTCATGGAGCTGCACTGACTTCCTCTGTGTGTGCATGGGCGTGTCTTTGCTATTGATCTGGGAAAAGACCTTGCTTTGTCCATTCAGTGGTTTTGTTCACTTTATTTTTAATGGAAACCTGATCAGTAATTATAGAATTTTTTCCACCGGAATTCACACCTGACTAAGTGCAGAAAGCTAACCTCTTTTCATGCTGGTTATTTAGCCTGTGTTTTACCTCGGCCATAACTCCCAATTAAATGTATTTCTTGAACCCTTAAGGAAGCAAAATATGGCACTTACTGGTCACAAGTTCAAAGCAGGAGAGAGAGGGGGGAAATGGCTTAATAGCTGGAAATAAAAACACCAGTGAATTTTTCTTATGGATTCCTTCATGTCAAATTCATACCATGAGCGACTCTGATTTTTCCCTTTAGATCATCTTGGCATGATCGAGGAGCAAAAATAAAAATGATTTCTAGTATATTCTTGAAGTGATTCCTTCTTTTGAGGCCGCCTGTCAACGTAAAAAGGGTTATAAATCTCCGGAAACCTGCTTTGCAAACACCATCAACAGTGTAAGCACCAGTTTTCAAATTAGACTGCAGTAACTGGTACAGTTGGAGGGTTTTAAATCTCCACTAGAAAACTATTGCTGTTTACAAACAACGAGCATTGTACTGAAATGGTGAAAAATGCATTTGCATCATATTTAGAATGATTGTGGAGGGGGATATAACAATACTTTTCAAGACTGTAAGCAATACGTATATTCCTCTCTTGTGCTATTTATCTTGTAGATACACAGCGCTGGAAGTTCTTGGCTGCTAGCTGTTAGGTTAGCATTGAGAAGGAAAGATCCCGAGGTTTGTCACTGCTGTATATCACTGCAGCTGTGCCCTTTGATTACACTGGGGCACCACCAGTCATTAATAACAGGGAAAGCTTTTTGTCTGGCAAATGCATCTCTGTACAGTCCTCCTTTCTTAACACCTAGGCATCTTGGTGTGGTTGCAAAGGTAAATTAAAGATGAAGATTGTTTATTTTACAGCCACACTTGTAAATAGAGGTGGCCTTTCCAGAGCCATTCCAGAAAAGGTATTTTTTCCCTGTCCTATAAACTTGATACATTTTCATGTTTTACATTTGCTCAAGGGAACCCAGTTGTTAAGTCTCACTGGAACAAATAATATGAGCACAATGTAATTACGATTTTAATTCCATCACTGTCACACTCATTTAGTTCCCAGAGAGTTACAGAAGCTAACATCTAAGACAACAATTGCTGTACACATTTAAAGACCCAAGTGCGTTTACGGTTGAAGATTTCTTGAAGAGCACAAAGTGAATAGAATTTGCAAGGCAGGATGCTTTCCAACGTGGAAAAAACCCAACACAGTCAGATGTGATGCTCATTGAATGTGTTGTTTGAAAGGTCATCACCGGCAGTCAGTTTTCCAGGAAGTGGTGCTTTCCCAACAAGTCACCCCAAAGTTAACTATTTGCAAGGGAGTTGACTCACATTAAAGCAACTCACAGGAAATGGATTTATAAATGCCACCTCCCTGTGTGAAACGTTACAGCTTTTTAAATGCTGGTACAATAATCATCTCAATTTACCTCTGTTTCATTTCTAGTGCCACTAGAGTCCATTAAGATGCATCATTCCTTGACTAGACTATTACAATAACCTCTTCTGTTGTTTTCTTACCTCCAATCCAGCTTCCTTTAATTCAGAGATTTTCAAAGTAGGAGACTTTCACAACCCATTAGTCGGTGGTGAAATCAATTTAGTGTTCTCCCATTAACATTAAAAAGAAAGAAAGAGAACAGAACGGGACAAAGCATATTGCAGCACATTTGCACAAAGTAAGGGCAAGCGTTATTGCCTGGCGCTCTTCTCCAGCCGTGTGTGTGTGTGTGTGTGTGTGTGTGTGTGCGCGCGCGCGTGCATAGTCTTACTCTCATTGGCTCCAGATGTAAAATGTGCTTCTGTAGGTCCTGATAAAAAAGTTTGAAAGCCTCTGCTCTCATCCATGCTTCCCAAAGTGTAAAATGTTTCCAGGCACTTTGGGCTCCTGATATCGGATCATGTGATGAGAATATTATTGCTGTTTCTGTTCCTTATCCAGTCTGTCTAATTGGGTCAAGAAGAACATCTCACATTGCTGCTAGGATATCCTTAACACTCACTGACACTTTCTAAACTACTTTTTGTTCTTTTAACAAAATTAGAACAGTTCTCAGACTCACTTTTGATAAGAAAATTATCTGGATCAAATATTATAATATTGGTTCGTTGATATTGCACCTACTGTGTTCATTTTTAAGGCAAATGACACTGACTTTCCATTTATGCTTGTGATATAAAGTTTCTTTTAAAATAACTTTAAGAAAAAAAGACATCCAGTTTAAAGAAAAATGTTAAGGAATTTAGAGTACAGGAGGAACATGGTTAGGGCAAAAATTATGATTAGCATATGCAAATCTCTAAAATTTTTGCTGAAGTTGGGACAACGCTATTAATCAGTTTTTAAAACTATTGTCAGAATAATCTTTCTAAAATCAAATCAAATCCCATCATTTCCTCTATGTAAAATTCCTCGGCACTGTTCTGCTGTCTACAGGATCTACACCTGCGTCCTTTCCAAACTCATCTCCTTCCACAGCCCCACTCACAACCAAGCTGAATAATTTGTTCTGTTTCACCTTTGTGCCTTTGCTCATCCTGCACCTTCCTTGGGAATGCCAGTCACTTCCCCCCACCACAAACTCCCCCTCACCCCTAAAGGCTCAGCTCAAATGTGAAAACTCCAGTCCCTCCCAAGCAGCCGGGCACTCTCGTCTCCATTCTCACATAGCAGCTTACTCGTACCACTGTGTATCATACCACTTATTACAACAAGTTTTCTTTTTAATTTATTTTTTTTACATTTTTACTTACTCTAAAGCACAAAGGGCTTTATTCATCTTTGTCTCTTAAGCATCTAAGATAGTTCTTGGTGCATACGCATGGTAGGCACACGTGAACATTTGAGAGTGAGTTAATTCCTCATAATGAAGATGTACTTGGCCCAAGAGCAGCACGAGACATAATTGAGGAGCAGATTATAAATCCTAAGTTTGCTTTATCAGTATAGGAGGCCAAAGGGGATTTGAAATTAGTAACAACAACAACAGTTATAATAATATTAACCAACATGGCCCTCTACGTGTATTATCTCATTTAGTCCTTGTAACAACCCTATGAGGGAGGGACTCTGATCGTCCTCAGCGTGGAAACAAGAGGCTCAGCAAGGCTAAGTCACTTGTCCAAGGTCAACTGCTGTTCAGCGGTGGATTTGGGATCCAGATCCAGGGCTATCTGTCCCCAGAGCCTGTCCCCAGCCACCAGACTGTGTACCAAGGGTGGATCAATTGCCTTTTACTCTCTAGGGAGGGTGGGATTGGTATGGAGAAACTGCTTTCCTTAGCTCTGCCCCTGTTGGGTCCAGCTGCCCCTGTGCCTGCTGAGAACAGTCTGCCATCTTTGCCTCCATCACTGTTCTGTCTCCCAGGCTTCTCTAACACTCTGGCTACCTGGCTCCTGGCTCTTCAGCAGCGCCCCAAACTTGATTCTGCCCCACTGGCCTGACTTCAGGCTTCTCTGCTAATTGCCTGGTTCACGAAGCAGCATCATGCCCTGGTTAAGAGCAGGACTCTGCTGCCAGACTGCTTGGCTGTACAACTCGGCTGTTTGACTTCAGGCAAATTACTTAACCTCTCTATCTCCTCAAGAATAAATGAGTTATTATCTTAAAAGTGCTTAGAACCGTGCCTGGCACATAGTAAATATTATGAGTGTTTATTAAATAAAGTGCAAACCTTCTGGCTCTTGCCATTTCCTACTGTTTCAGGTCAACATTTTGCTTGATTGAGTCCCATTAAATCCTCACTCCTTTTAGATGTTCCATAGAGGCTGTCACTCTCTTGAATATCTTTGTCAGAATGCTGACTATCATCTGACATGTTATAATTTCTTTCATCCTTAGACAATCCCTGCTTTAGGGTTGGGACTGTGCTAAGTGCAACAAGAGAAGAACAGATGAGTAATGCAGGCTATGTCCTCAGGGAGCTTAAGGTTGGTCAAAAACAAAACAAAAAGCATTGCCCCTGCCATGTGGCTTGCTGGGAGTCCCCAGTGGGGAAGAGAGAACAAGTGTGGGCATGTGGGATGGATTAGGCACCAAGGGGGCACAGGAGGCCTACAGGTTGGCCCCTTCCCGGGGGACTTCAGCAGTTTAGTCTGCCCATTGCAAGAGGGGCAGATATGACCAGGGGTCTGAGCTAAATCGGGTTGGATGGGGCAGGGCTTGGCAGTGGGGACTCCTGGAGGGGGCAGTTCTTGGGGTCAGGAAAGATGCTTTAGGGTCAATCACAGAGGTCTGCTGAGGTCAGGGAAAGGCCAGTGTTTACCCAGCATCTCTCCTGCTTATTCATTGATGTGATGGTTAATTTTATGTGTCAGCTTGGCTGGGTCTCAGTATGCCCAGATATCTGGTTAAACATTTCTGGTGCGTCTGTGAGGGTATTTCCAGAAGACATGAGCATCTGAATCCATAAACTGAGTAAAGCAGATTTCCCTCTCTAATGTGGATGGGCCTCATCCAACCTATTGAGGGACTGAATAGAATAAAGAGAGGGACGAAGGAGAAATGCACTCTCTCTGCCTGCCTGTTCGAGCTGGGACATCAGCCTTCTGCCTCCAGTCTGGGACTGACACTCTTGATAGTCCCTCCAGTTCTCAGACCTTTAGATTTGGACTAGAACTTGTATCATTGGTTCTCCTGGATCTCAGGCCTCGGGACTCAGACTAGAACTGCACCACTGGCTCTCCTGGGTCTCCAGCTTGAAGAAGGCAGATTGGGGGACCTCTGAGCCTCCATAATTGTGTAAGTCAATTATATATATATGTATGTATATATATCCTACTAGTTCTGTTTCTCTGGAGAACCCTGGCCAATACAGTTAGTGTTCTGCCTGCTTGGTGCCCATGTTGTACTGAAGGCAATAGCAGGAAGGAGGGAGAGGTTGAGGGTCCTGTTCAGTCAGCAATCAACCCCGGGCTGCGATCCTTGCAAAGACCTTGAAGAGAGACCGAATACCAGGGCGGAAGGCCTGTCAGAGAACCCATCACACACGATGGTATTTGGAGGAGCCTGAGATTCCATTCACTCAGAGTCCTAAGAAGATTAGGCCTCCAGGGCTTCCCTGGTGGCGCAGTGGTTGAGAGTCCGCCTGCCGATGCAGGGGACACGGG
>NW_006777439.1:2354474-2361974 GCF_000442215.2 Lipotes vexillifer
GGGAGAGGCCACAACAGTGAGAGGCCCGCTTACCGCAAAAAAAAAAAAAAAAAGATTAGGCCTCCAACCAGCTCTGGGTCAGGCTCCTACTTGTCTCCATGTATGAAGGAGTCCTGGTTCTTATTGATCCCCACTGTGATCAGGCTGGGCCTAAGGAGGGCACAGAGCAGGCCTATCAAGGAGAAGCAGTATGTTCCCAAATAACTTTCATGGTCAAATTCTAGATGAGAGCAATATAAGCTTTCCAAACCCAAAGGTCTACAGGTTTTAGCAGTGATTTCTTCTTTGTTGGGCGTGATCACAGACAATGTGGCAATAAGCTAGGCTTAGTGAGATATTAGTACTGGTATGATTTCGCAGATGGGGATGGGACAGGAACACAATTCCTGTGGATGGAAAGGAGGGAGCAAAGATACAGGGATGAGGAGGTAAAAGATGAAGGTGAGATATACTTAAAAGAATTTAGGTTTAGAAGTTGGGAAAATTAGCCAGTAAAATGGGCACCGTCCCTAGAATAATCACATTATTGTTCTCATTCTGAAGGTAATGTGGACCTGTTCATAATCTCTAGAGAAATTCACTGCTTAAGTATCCCTTTTCAACACCAGCCCTCTGTAAGTAACTGAGATTCTGTGTGTCATTGGTCCCCAATAGGGAGGAGGAGGTGTGTTAGTGGTGGGGACAGATATCTGAACTAATGAGGGAGGATTTTATTTTGAAAAGACCATTACTCCATCCCAGTGCTCGATGACAATTTCTGCTCCCAAGAGGAACAACAACTAGATTCTAGAGCTCAGTTTTGGCCAAACATGGGATTGCATTCGATGATGCCTAAGATCTTTTCTGGGTTCAGAGTCCAGGATTCTTTTCTCAAGCCTTGCTCATGCTGACAACATCATCTCGGAGTATGTACTATTTTTTTTTTTTTTTTTTTACCATAGAAAATAATCCATGCAGCACAATGTGAGTAAAGCTTGGAATTACAACTTAAAATTCCTCCTCAAGATCCTGTTGTCCTTCTACCCAGCTCTTTTCATATCTAGGTTGTCTTTCCATACATGAAAAATAATCAGCTTATGCCCATTATTTTTTATAGGCAAAATAAACAATGTTTTGTATTTTTAGTAGGTATTCAGTTAGTGTAGATCAATTGTAAAAATGGTTACAATAATGTTTTTTTTTTTACCACAAGAGGTGGGATCCTCGCGGACCGGGGCACGAACCCGTGTCCCCTGCATCGGCAGGCGGACTCTCAACCACCGCGCCACCAGGGAAGTCCGGAGTATGTATGTACTATTTTAAAAAGTTAGACATACTTCGGTTTATCCAGAAGAGGCACTGCTTTTTCCATCTTGAAATAGAATATTGGTATTAGCTATCTTGGGAATGAATACAAATCGCTCCAATAACTGTGTGTTGCATACTTACTGTGTAGAGGAAGACCATGTACCCAGAAGGCAGAAGGTAGAAATGAGTGTGATGTCGTCCCTTACCTCAAGGAAATCACAGTCTAGTAGTAGTAAAGCCTGAGCATGCAAATAGGCAAGGCAGCGGCAGTGTAACATAATGGTTGAGAGGGTGGACTCTAGCCAGTGGCTTACTGGTAAACGTTTAACAATTGGTGATCTGGAACAAAATGAGGGCTGTGCCGGTATGTAGATCATGCCTGTTTATGTGGTGTAGATACTCTCACTATAGCCTATTTTCAGCTGTCGGTATGACATCATTGAAGGCAGAGTCGGAAAGAAATGCTAACAGTGGGCTCTCTCGCTGGTACAAGGCTGCACCAGCATAGCATCAGCTCTAGAGATGATCCGCCTGGTCTTGAGTCTCAGCTCTGTCCCGTGCTAGTTGTGGTGGTGGTTTTGCAACTCCCTTAGGCTTCAGCATCTTCATCTGGAAAGCGGGATTATAGTAGTACTTACCTCAGAGAGTTATTTGAGGGTTCCTTAAGATGAGCCATGTAAAGCATTTAGAACAGTGGCCGGTGCATGATCTCAATAAGTGTGAACTGTACTTATTATCATTAAATACAAAGAGGATGGAGAGATGGCTGTCTAGCTGGAATACAGTGGTTACCTATAAAGGGGCAGGGAGATTACATGCTTAAGAATTAGGCTGGGATGCACTGCGGGTGGGGGGGTCTTGAATGCCAGGAGAAGATCAGACTTCCCCTCGGGGCAGTGGGAATTTAGATGCAGTGCCTGTTTAGATGCGGAAGAGTGACACAAGGCCAGGTATTCCTAACAAAACTACTCAAAAATAAGGTGGCATGAATGTCCACATGAAGTGAGGTGACTGCTTCAAGTCACCGCTTGGGAATACATGCTTATTCTGTCATTCAAAACAAGTCTTGAATGGCTTCAGTCAAGTCTGCACACAGCTAAAGAACATCAAGGCCGACTCTTGGGTTCCGTTTCTTGTCCGGTACTCCACCTGGAAACACACCTGGGCCAATGAAAGGTTTCAAATGGGACTATCTTCTGTAATCTTGAATTCACACCAATGCAATTTCGTATCTGGTAGATGTTACGGAGATGTATGATCTCACGCAGTGGGGTCCACAGTTTACAGAATCACTAATACAAAATAAATGGCTGCCCTTTAGAAATGACTTGCAAATAGAACTTCAAGTATTACAGAGTAGGAAAACAGTGTTACTTTCTACAGAGCTGACTGAGGGGAAAAAATTGCTTGGCTGGTATTGTTTTCCAGAATGTCACCTCTTTAGAAAACACTTTGTTTTAAAATGGTTCATTTGCTCTAGATCTAATTTCTATTATTTCAGGCTTTGTTTTGTAAACCATGTTCAAACAGCCAAGTTTTGTTTAACAGTTTACAAATTGCCCGAAATCACACGATTTTTAAAAGAGCCTTAACATCTGTGTACTACTTACCAGTTAAAAAAAATACGCTCACATACATTGTCTCATTCTATCCTCAGAGTAGCCCTGTGAGATGGAAATCACAGGGTTTTAGCGGTGGAAGGATCTGTGAGATCAAGTTAAAGACCCTCATTCTTCATTCATTTATCCAACAAATATTTGTTATATGTGGACTTAACTGAAACTATGCCAGAATTACCCTTGGTGAATAAGAGAGAGGACGTTCTTGTTCTCAAAAAATTTACATTCTCAATGGGAGGCAGACAATAAGCAAATAGATAAATTATCAAGATGATTAAAGATTGTGGTATGCACTCCGAAGGGAATGGACAGGGTTTATAGAATAGAGAGGGTTTAGGTGGAAAATTGTATTGAGATATCACTGTTAGGAAGGGCCATTTGAACTGAGACTTGAAGTGTGAGAAGGAGCCAGTCATTGAAGACCTTGGGGTGCAGCGTTCCAGACAGAACAGTACCAGCCAAGGCCTGCAGTGACTAGATGTGGTTAAGGGAACAAAGGAGGCCTGTGTGGCTGAGTGAGGTGCGTATGGGGGGAGAGGCAAGCAGGAGACATAGGCAAGGACCAGATCCCGAGGACTTTGGGTTTCAACCCAAGCCACTGAAGCATTTGAAGCAGTGGTGAGATATGTGTCCGCTGGGTAGAGAATGGACTTGTAGAGCTACCAGGAGTGGAAGGAGTCAGACCAGTTAGAGGAGAAATAATAGAGTTGGAACTGATTTCAGGAAAATCAGTTCCAGAACCCAGGTTTCCTGCCTCAAGATCCGGTGTTCTTGTCATTTTACAAATAAGGAAATGTCCAAGGGCCTTTAATTACTGTTTATACAGGAGCATCTGGAAAGTTTATCATCTTCCCAGTCTTCAGAAAAAATATTATTATGGAAAACTTTTAAATGTGTGTGTGTGTGCGCGCGTGTGTGTGTTAGAAAAATTGAGAGCAGTCTTAAAGTTTGCATGGCCTCTAACTCACATCAACAAGCAAATACGGCAGACTTACCAGGTATATGGGTGAGATAACACACTCTGCTGTCTACGTGGTCTCCATTCTTTTCCTTTCTCCTTGCCCACAGACACCTTATTTCGTTCTTATTTGATGGCACTGTGCCCAGATAACACATCTGTTTCCCAGTCTCCTTTGGTCCAAACCAGGTCACTCTTAGTAGAATCACTTAGTAAAATAATTCTTAGTAAAATGACTCTTACTTCAAAGTAGAATTTTGCTGAGGATTTGTAGGAAAGTTTTCTTTTCCTGATAAAGGCTCCACTTCTTCCTACATCCTTGCCATCTTCTCCTTCCTCATGTGAAACCAGGAGAATGAAAGCCACATGTTAAAATGGCAGAGCAAGAAGCTAGGGGGATGGTTTAAAAGCTGCTGTACCAACTGTGCACACGTTACTCGTGAGCTTTGTGGTATATGAGAAAATACTGGTTAAGCCACTGTATTTGGATTTTTGTTAAATGCAGCTGAACACATCTGAACTAATCCACTGGCCCGGAGGGAGACAGAGATAAATTAATACACAGTGGCTCCAATCCAACATAAACAACTCATGAAAATATGAGATCGGATGTTGACAAGTGCTAGCATCAGGCAAAGTAGGAGTTGTGGATTTCCTTAAACAAAAGAGGTATTTTTCTAAATAAAGAAATAGTAATACTTTCTTCAGAAGGAATTAAGCCATCAGCTTTTACGATAAATTTCCCACACATGTAGGACTAAGAATCAAGGAGCTCTGGGACCATGAACATTTGAATTACACCAGAAGAGAGGGCCCTGGAGGATGTCCAATTAACCGGCAGTCAATCACCTGCAGATTAACTTAAAGAGACGTCAAGAGGTCTAGGTGAGTTAGAGCCTCCTTTGCAGGCTGTGAATCTCCCTAAGGTGGCTCTGGATTCAGCTCAAGGTGCTCTTGGTCTCTCTTTTTGGATTAGATTCACAGCACGTCTTCCTCCCAGGCTTCTTACACGCAAGATGATAATGGGCCTCTGAAGGTCACCCCATTCTCCATCTAGGCTCTCCATGGCTAACCAAAGTGGATGTAAGTGAGCACTTTTGGTGTCATTTCTTTCCATGACTACCTGAAAATACTGCCTGGCCCCAACCAAGTCTTTTGACAGCTTATACAAAGGCACTATTTGGGTCAAGGAGCAAAGAAATGTACTCATATCCTCAATTTCCCACATTAGATTTGCTCTTAGAATATGCATTCTCTCTCTTACACATAGACACACCTGGACATTGGACTATGAACTTGAGGACAAAGTCTATTTGTAGTTATACTAAATGATTTCAAGGCCCAGTCCAGCATAAAGTACTACGTGTTATTCCATAATGTTCATTGTATATCTGACTCATAGACTCGGATAGAGTTCTTTCACCTTCCATAGAAAAGGTTGGATAGCAAGTTATTGAGTTTATAGGGACAAGAGGAACCCCAGGCTATTTATCTCCCTAAAAGTGCCCCAAATGCATGCCCACTGGACACGCCCATGAGCGGTCTAACCCTAGACTACACTGAGCAATCCACATGGGCGTCATCCTTAACAACAAGCTGTGACACGGAGAAGCATTTTCACTTTCTAGACTTGTTGTGCTTCTTGTGCTAGCCACCCAACAATCCGTCTACACAGCCCACATTTATTGTGTTCTGATTTCAGTTATTCTAAAATCCTTTTAGTTGGCAAGGTATCTGGGAAAATAAAACATTAGGGACGTTACAAAGGAAGCCTGGTCCTACTACAGCCTTGTGGACCAGACTGTTATTCTAAGAGACCCACCATGGGGGGGGGGGCGGGGCTTGACTGCTTTCCTAGGGGTTACATGCTGAGTGATGTGAGCACCCTTACGTGTTTCAGTGGTTACAATATCCCCTCGTAAGCGACTTACACTTTGGTATTAAAAACATTATTTGTATGAGACATGAAAACTGGTCATGGCTCACGTTTGGGGAATACAGCCACTGAGGTAATTTATTTTTCTTTAAAAGATGCATCTTAATGTATTTCTTGACATGCCTTGGCTTCTTGTCCAAATGGTGTCTTGGGGAACCCTGGCTTTGTGGTCATCACAGGTTCTGGGGCAGGGGGTACTTGCAGTGATTTTTTTAGCTGGGGTAGGGGGAGAGGAGGAAGAGATCAGTGAGTTTGTTATCAGGCAGCAGGGATCTACTTTTCAAAAACGCACAGCATCTTGAAAGTTTGGTTTCCCATCACCATTTATATTCCTGAGGAATAGACGCATCTCTCACTCTGCAGCAGCGTTTCGTGACATTTGGATTTACAATGTTCAAGTTGAAGTCTCTAGCCCCTTGCATTCTGTCAAAAACAGCTTCTCTGTCCATTTATTTTTGTCTTCCACACCCAGTCTGAATATCTTTTGTAAATTTATACTTGACAACCCTCGTATTTCAGTATCTGGCTTCGGTTTCACAATCTACCTTGCTTGCTCAGTTACATTAGCTGAAACAACAAATTTAATCCGTGATGTCAATAGTAAATTACAGCAGAGAGGTAATATATGTCTGACATCATAAAGGTCAAGGCCATGGTAAAAACACTGCAAATTCTGGAACCATTTTGTTTGAGCAAGCGGCGGTCTCTTGCTAAACAGTAACATTATGAAAATAAGATTAGCACTAAAAGCTGCATTTGGCTAATCTTATTTTTTCTAATATCTTCTTTTTTAAATGGAAAATTTCTCAAAGCAGAAAGCTCTTCTACTCTATCCTGTGCTGTAGATTTTGCTCCCATGGACATTGGCTGTGTAATTATATTTTATATTTGGTAGCGGATAAATAATTAAAACGAGAATTACTTTCCTGAAAAGATTCATTTAGAGCACACGTTTTCTATTACCATAGCTGTAGGGTAGGGGAGGGGACATCGCCTCCTACCTACCTAAACTACCTTGCCATTAAAGTATCTAAATTACCTCCGTGAATTCTGAGCACAGAAGTGGTTGATGAATTGCTTTTGCATAAATGCGCTTTCCCTTTGCTAGAATCTAATTTTATGAAATACACTCATGTGTGTGTGCACTCACACACACACTCACCAAGAGACACACATATACCAAAGCAACCACTGAACCCTCTCAAGAAGAAAAATTGAAGGCCGGAATTTTCTCTATTTAATGAAGTTTTTTTTCAACGTTGCCAGCAATATAAGCTTCTCTCTAAGGAAAGCCCAAATGGTTTCATCTCCTGTAGGGAAGAGCAGTTCATGAATCATTGTTTCCACGCAAAAGTGTTTCATTCTTTTAACTGGTTCTATCAATTGTACTGGCTGATTTTTTTTTAAGTATCAAAATTTGATTCTGGCTTAAACTCATTTATTACAAAGAGGAAAAAAATCTTCTGCAGAGTGAACCAAAAAGCCATTCTGTGGATGAGTCTGAGAATCCCGTCCCTTCTGTAGCTCTAATGTTTTTAAATGGTTTGATCTGTCACGGGCAACCCCAGTGACTGCGGACGCTTCTTAAGCAGCTGACAGCTCTCACTTGGCTCAGAAATATTTTCATTTGTTAATTAGAAGCATTTATTTTAGTGTCCATGTGTGCTTGCTGCGTGTGTTAGAATGCAGTTATCTGAGCC
>NW_006777439.1:2363653-2365585 GCF_000442215.2 Lipotes vexillifer
CTTTATTGGAGTATAATTGCTTTACAATGGTGTGCTAGTTTCTGCTTTATTACAAAGTGAATCAGCTATACATATACATACATCCTCCATATCCCCTCCCTCTGAGTCTCCCTCCCACCCTCCCTATCCCACCCCTCTAGGTGGTCACAAAACACCAAGTTGATCTCCCTGTGCTATGCGGCTGCTTCTCACTAGCTATATGTTTTACCTTTGGTAGTGTATGTATGTCAATGCCACTCTCTCACTTCATCCCAGCTTACCCTTTCCCCTCCCCATGTCCTCAAGTCCATTCTCTACGTCTGCATCTTTATTCCTGTACTGGCCCTAGGTTCTTCATAACAATTTTTTTCTTTTTTAGATTCCATATATATGTGTTAGCATACGGTATTTGTTTTTCTCTTTCTGACTTACTTCACTGTGTATGACAGACTCTAGGTCCATCCACCTCACTACAAATAACTCAATTTCATTTCTTTTTATGGCTGAGTAATATTCCATTGTATATATGTGCCACATCTTCTTTACCTATTCATCTGTTGATGGACACTTAGGTTACTTCCATGTCCTGGCTATTGTAAACAGAGCTGCAACGAACATTGTGGTACATGACTCTTTTTGAATTATGGTTTTCTCAGGGTATATGCCCAGTACTGGGATTGCTGGGTCGTACGGTAGTTCTACTTTTGGTTTTTTAAGGAACCTCCATACTGTTCTCCATAGTGGCTGTATCAGTTTACATTCTCACCAAGAGTGGAAGAGGGTTCCCTTTTCTCCACACCCTCTCCAGCATTTATTGTTTGCAGGTTTTTTGACGACGGCCATTCTGACAGCTGTGAGGTGATACCTCATTGTGCTTTTGATTTGCATTTCTCTAATGACTAGTGATGTTGAGCATCCTTTCATGTGTTTGCTCTCAATCTGTATATCTTCTTTGGAGAAATGTCTATTTAGGTCTTCTGCCCATTTTTGGATTGGATTGTTTGTTTTTTTGATATTGAGCTGCATGAGCTGCTTGTATATTTTAGAGATTAATCCTTTGTCAGTTGCTTCATTTGCAAATATTTTCTCCCATTCTGAAGGCTGTCTTTTTGTCTTGTTTATGGTTTCCTTTGCTGTGCAAAAGCTTTGAAGTTTCATTAGGTCCCATTTGTTTACTTTTGTTTTTATTTCCATTTCTCTAGGAGGAGGGTCAAAAAGGATCTTGCTGTGATTTATGTCATACAGTGTTCTGCCTATTTTTTCCTCTAAGAGTTTTATAGTGTCTGGCCTGACATTTAGGTTTTTAGCCCATTTTGAGTTTATTTGTGTGTATGGTGTTAGGGAGTGTTCTAATTTCATTCTTTTACACGTAGCTATCCAGTTTTCCCAGCATCACTTATTGAAGAGACTGTCTTTTCTCCATTGTATATTCTTGCCTCCTTTATCAAAGATAAGGTGACCATGTGTGCATGAGTTTACCTCTGGGCTTTCTGTCCTGTTCCAGTGATCTATATTTCTGGTTTTGTGCCAGTACCATACTGTCTTGATTACTGTAGCTTTGTAGTATAGTCTGAAGTCAGGCAGCCTGATTCCTCCAGCTCTGTTTTTCTTTCTCAAGATTGCTCTGAAAAAAAAAAAAAAAAAAGATTGCTCTGGCTATTCAGGGTCTTTTTCGTTTCCATACAAATTGTGAAATTTTTTGTTCTAATTCTGTGAAAAATGCCATTGGTAGTTTGATAGGGATTGCACTGAATATGTAGATTGCTTTGGGTAGTATTGTCATTTTAACAATGTTGATTCTTCCAATCCAAGAATATGGTATATCTCTCCATCTGTTTGTATCATCTTTAATTTCTTTCATCAGTGTCTTATAGCTTTCTGCATACAGGTCTTTTGTCTCCTTAGGTAGGTTTATTCCTAGATATTTTATTCTTTTTGTTGCAATGGTAAATG
>NW_006777439.1:2365595-2377824 GCF_000442215.2 Lipotes vexillifer
GTAAATGAGAGTGTGTCCTTAATTTCTCTTTCAGATTTTTCATCATTAGTGTATAGGAATGCAAGAGATTTCTGTGCATTAATTTTGTATCCTGCTACTTTACCAAATTCATTGATCAGCTCTAGTAGTTTTCTGGTAGCATCTTTAGGATTCTCTATGTATAGTATCATATTATCTGCAAACATACTTTCTCTAAGTTTTGTTGTAAAATAAAACAATATCCTACAAGTCAGGTTTTGATAATTTCTGATATCAAGTATTTTGTTTTCTACTTTAATCCAAGAGTGAATTTTGTCTCCTGAATGAATAAGTGAATTGTAGCTGGTACTGTGATCTGCACACCTGAAATTAAGGGACTTCCTGTTCACTCTGAGAGTGAATAGAAGCCTGGGAAAACTTGCCCTCCTAGTTTGGCCTTAAAGACATGGAATCTTGACCTCTGGGCTCTGTGGCTGCTACTCTGGCTAAATGTTAACAATAACTAACAATTGTTGAGTATCTTCCATGTCTGAGGAACTGTGTTTGACACTTCACTTGCCGGACCTCATCTGGTACTTGCAATAGCCACTTGAGTTAGGTATTGTTATTCGCTCATTTTACAAGAGAGAAAACTGAGCCTTAGCCAGGCTAGGTAACCTTTCAAGTCTATGCACACAATAGGTTGTGTGCTAGACTATGGACTAATCTCCTTTGGGTCAGGTGCCCACTCCTGCTCCAAAAATCCATTCACAGATGCCACCCTGACAGTCTCCAAATGCCATGACCCTAACCACTACCCGATGCTGCCTCATTGCAGGTTCTTGTTACAGAGTTCCCTTGTGTGGCTGATTCTCTCAGTCCTCGAGTAACAACTTCTCTTAGAATTCAGAAAGCAGTGGTTTACTGGGCTCACCTCACCACCCCAAGCAAACCTCTTAGCTGCTGCCCTCGGTAGGGGAACTGGGAACATGTCGGATGATGGCCATCTGCTCCAGGAATAAACAGACTCTTCATTATTCCATTAGCTATTTTCCATTTCCTGCTAAGCCTAACAATTTATTAGTGCTATTTAGGTTAATGTATTGTTGCTTTATTTTACGTATTTACTTTATATTCTTTACATGATGACATATTTAGGTGTTCAGATCCTCTGCATGGTTTTTTGAAGACAGAATTGGATTGGTTTGAGAGGATGTCTCTCCCAGCACTGGTAAGACCACCACTAATTCCTCTTTATGGAGCCCTTTTTCTCTAAGGGGCAGAAAAAAGATTATCTCATGGCCACTGTGAATCAAGTAGGTTTGAAATGTCATGCTGCACCACGAGGGCACATGTACCCTTGCCTCTCAGTCTCCTACTCGGAAGGTAAAGCTTGCAGGGTTTACTGAAAGCAGCACTAGATGAGACCCCAGGAACCCCAATTTCCATCCCTCTCCTGTGTAGGGGTTTTGTGAAAATCAGAAAAGCCATGTGAGTGGTTTCTGTTCTGACTATAAGGAAGAGACTCTCACTCTTTAACAGAAAAGGTATTTACTGCAAGATCCCACATGGACTGGAATTGGGAGGGGAAAGCAGAGTCCCGGGGGATGGAGGGCACTGTAGGGTCCCTTCTGGCCAGTCCTCTCTCACTCTGTCTCTCACACAAAAGTGACATGGTCTTTCCTACATGGTATCTGTTATCTGTGACCTTGCTGTCCTCTGGGCACCTCATTGCTCTCTCCATGATGACTGGCTTCTTCCTTCCTCATCCTCCAGGGTTTAGAATATGGTGACCCAGAAGCTAAATATGGCCTGAAGATGTGCTTTATTTTGCCAGCTCAATGTTTAGACCAAATTTTGAATTTGAAAGTTTCTTGGCAAAGCATGTATTATTATTATCATATAGTTGCAAATTTACACATTTACTTTATTCAGATGAAGGCATTTGAGTTTGTGACCACTGTTCTATGTAGATTTATATATATATATATTACATATTTTCTGTACTTCCTTCTGCTTATTTATATTTTTACTATCTCTTTTTTTTTAAACATCTTTATTGGAGTATAATTGCTCTACAATGGTGTGTTAGTTTCTGCTGTATAACAAAGTGAATCAGCTCTACATATACATACATCCCCATATCTCCTCCCTCTTGCGTCTCCCTCCCACCCTCCCTATCCTACCCCTCTAGGTGGTCACAGAGCAACGAGCTGATCTCCCTGTGCTATGTGGCTGCTTCTCACTAGCTATCTATTTTACATTTGGTAGTGTATATAAGTCCATGCCACTCTCTCACTTCATCCCAGCTTACCCTTCCCCCTCCCCGTGTCCTCAAGTCCATTCTCTACGTCTGCATCTTTATTCCTGTCCTTCCCCTAGGTTCTTCAGGACCATTTTTGTTTTTTAGATTCCATATATATGTGTTAGCATACGGTATTTGTTTTTCTCTTTCTGACTTACTTCACTGTGTATGACAGACTCTAGGTCATTCCACCTCACTACAAATAACTCAATTTCATTTCATTTTATGGCTGAGTAATATTCCATTGTCTATATGTGCCACATCTTCTTTATGCATTCATCTGTCGATTGGCACTTAGGTTGCTTCCATGTCCTGGCTATTGTAAATAGAGCTGCAATGAACATTGTGGTACATGACTCTTTTTGAATTATGGTTTTCTCAAGGTATATGCCCAGTAGTGGGATTGCTGGGTCGTATGGTAGTTCTATTGTTAGTTTTTTAAGGAACCTCCATAACCTTGGTTTTCTATGACTCTTCATGCCTTCAAACTTCATTCAAATAATATGCTCTGCAACTTTTTTCCAAGCTTTTACTGCTAACCCTCATTTGATCTGTTTATCTCCATTTACATTCTTGAGAAAGACCCTTCCTATACCATACTACCTTAATAGGGTTAAGATTAGGGTTAGGATTAGGGTCAATCCAAGTTACCTCTACTGATATGTTTATTGCAAGTGAGAAAGTACTTTGTAATTTGTACAATGGTATACAAATGCCAGGTGTCCATTATTATTATTGTTATTGTGTGGCAGTATATAGTAGGTTCATACAGATAGATCTAACTATCAAAAAAATTCTCTCCTGGTGCATGTGCTGATTTATTGCCTTGGAGTTTATCCAAACACCTTAGCTAAGAAAAACATCAGTTAATCTCTGGACCAATTTTCCTTCTCATGTGAACATACACATGGGTCTTCTCTAAGCATCTATGAGGGAATAATTTCATATTCAGACAAATGTCTCAGATTCTTGGTGAGTGGTATAGTCTATAGACACAGTCAAGGCACCCTGTGGAGACCTGGGCATGAACAGGTCATTCAGGGGTACCCTGGAAAATAGTTTTCATTTTCGGATACCACAGAGCCATCAGTGTTGAAAAATGTTGTGTGGTCGTTACTTATGCTTACAAACTTGGCCCTTTCCTCACCTTTGATATACCCACCCTCTCTAATACCGTGGTAATTTACCTGTTTCACTCTGCTCCAACGTCCCCTGCTCACAGAGTCTCCAATTAAAAGTAAAACACAGAAGACAAAATAAGGGAAGGTAGAAGCTCTTCTGTTTCCTGCAAGCTTTGGGCACTAAGGCTGGATATCTCTCTCAGTATCTTCTTTCATAAAGAGATAAAGACAACCATCATCAGAGAAGCCAAACTACTAGATTGAAAGATCTTGTAAATCTTTAGACTTAACTAATAAAGTAGCACGTGTTTACAAAGAACATAGTCTTGGAGATCTCATAACTAGAACTAGTTAAGGTTGGTAATTAACTTTGGAAAGAACCACAAAGCAAAGACAACAGACAAACTCTTAGTCTAGAAGTTGCAAGATTTTGAAAATGCCTATGACTCAGTCAAGTATCTCTTAAGCTTTCTATTAGGAACGCTGGAAACCTGACAGGCTAAATCCTAGCTCATGTGCTGTCTGCTTTGGTCCACTTCATAGGGATGTCATGAAGATAATCACAGGTGTGAAGACACCTCAAGCATTTAGGAAAAGAGGTGCTATATATACCCAAGGTATTAGCCGCATTATTCCCGTTACCTGCTGTGGCAGGCCTTCTTCCTCAAGGATGCTGCAGCATAAGAGTCATTTGTAAAAAGCCCAAGAAGTAAAAACAAACAACAAAACAAGACAAACAAAGCAAACGGTAACCCCTTGACAATCCAGGGGTGCCTAGCCGAGCATCCTTTAAAATGAGTATGGAGGCTCTGCCCTCAGGAAGGCTGCAGAGGGCTGAGCACAGAGCTGGAGAGCAGAATTGCAAGGGGACCAAATCGCAGCTCATGACAGTGTGTGTGTGTGTGTGTGGGGGGGTGTCAATCGAACCCTTCTGGTACCCACAAAATGATTCAAAGGGCCCTAATGTGAGAAGTACTGATTTTCCATGGATGCTGAGAATTGTAAGATGATACTGCCAACTGAACTGTTGCAGGTCCTCAGATGGTAATGTCTTTATGCCAACGTCTCCCCCTCTCTCTCTGCCTCTCTCTCTCTTTGCCCCCTTTCTTCTTTTCTCTTTCTCTCGTCTCCCTTCCCCCTCCTTCTTTCTGTCATATCACATTCCCGTCTTCAGCTGAATTGGTCATCTAGTAAGATCTAATTTTTCCATGATTTGCTGCCAGGCCAGTGTTTTTACCTGGTACAATAGATTGTTTCTCCCCAAAACTCCTATGTTAAAACCTAATCCTCGATGTGATGGTATTTGGAGGTGGGGCCTTTGAGGGTGATTAGGTCATGAGGTGGTGCCCTCATGAACGGGATTCATGCCCTTATGAAAAAGGCCCCAGGGAGCACTCTCATCCCTTCCACCCTGTGAGGACACTGAGAAGTCAGCCCTCTGTGAACTAAGAAGTGGGATCTCACCAGATACCACTGTCAGCACCTTGATCTTGGACTTCCTAGCCTCCAGGACTATGAGAAATAAATGTTTGCTGTTTAATCCACACAGTCTATGGTATTTTTTAAAATAACTGCCTGAACTAAGACACTATCCAAAAGTGGAGTCTGAGACAAGAATATATGTGCAGGTGGTGTCTTTGGAGGTGATTCCAGGGATCAGAGGTGGACCAGGGAGCAGGAAATGGAGAGGGAGGACAAAACATTCAAAGATGCCTTGTGAAGGTGGGTGCTGTAGCAGGCAACTGGGACTGGATCTTACCAGGACCATCTGAGGCCATAGAATGCTTGTCAGAATTGCTCCCAATAAAAAGCATTGACAGCAAAATGCATTTAGCCATCAGCTGTCATCCCTGGTTGGTTAGGGATTACTCCAGCTGCTATGGCATGTAACCTGAGCAGTCTTCTCAAGGTGTGGTTCCTAAGAATCTCAGGGCAGAGAGGCAAGCTCTTTAAATGAGGTGCTGTTGGCAGAAGTGGCCTGCAGACGCTCTAGGGACATGTGCTGCTGCAGTGGCTGGTGACAGAGGTGAGGCTGGCAGGATATGAGATGATCCCAAGGGACTCTGATGCACCAGGCCTTCCTCTGACTGCTTTTGTGTAATTGACTTATGTTATTTTAATAGATGAATGGATATTTATTCCTCTTAAATTTCATAATATTGATTTTTGCCCAGCAATTTTGCCTAGAGAATATTTTAAGTATACTGCTTCCTTCACTTATAATTGTGCCAATCCTGGCCAGTTTTGGTGGCCAGTTAGGTGGATGAGAGCTTTGGGTGTGGAGACAGGTAGCCTGGACACAAATCCCAGCTCCACCACTAAGTAGCATTGTGAATTTGCAGAAGTTACTTAACTTTTCCCAGCTATAAATTGGGGATAATTACAGTACCTACATCACAGAATTATTGTTCTGAACATTAAACAAAACAATCAGTGTAAAACAATTAGCCCAGTGTGTGGATTATACAAAGTAAGCACTTCATAAATATAAACTATTTTTTGAGTCTGATGAGTATAATTTCACACCTTCATCTAAGTCATTGGTAAAATTTTTCAGTAGAAAATATTCAAACGAAGAACTCAACAGCAATTTTCCTGAACCTTCCCTTTAGGTTAACATGAATCCATGAAATCATAAAATCTCAGCTTTTAGAGACCAACCATCCGTCTTATGCTTGAGTCCATCATGAGAGATGATTTCAATTGCTTGATGAATTAAAGGAATGCTACGTCTATTGGGTTGGCCAAAAAGTTCCTTCAGTTTTTAAATAAAAATAAAAGACACATTTCTCACTTTCACCAAGAACTTTATTGAACAACGTATTCACTGTTTTGTTCCACTACCTTCTGCCATTTTTCAGGCAACTTCATAATTCCAGATTCCCAAAACTTTTTATCTTTTTGAGCAAAGAACTCTTCCAGGTGCCTTTTACAGTCTTCCAGGGAATTGAAATTTTTTCCATTAAGAGAATTATGTAAATACCGAAATAAATGGAAATCTGAAGGTGCAATGTCTGGTGAATACAGTGGATGAATCAGAACTTCCTGGCCAAGCCGTAACAGTTTTTGCTTTTGCCTGGTCATCAAAGAAACATGTCGTCTTGTGTTATCCTGATGGAAGATTATGCGTTTTCTGTTGACTAATTCTGGACGCTTTTCGTTGAGCGCTGCTTTCAGTTGGTCTAATTGGGAGCAGTACTTTTTGGCATTAATTGCTTGGTTTTCCAGGAGGAGCTCATAATAGAGGACTCCCAATCCCACCATATACACAGCATTACCTTCCTTGGATGAAGACCGGCTTTTGGTGTGGTTGGTGTCGGTTCATTTCGCTTGCCCCACTATCTCTTCTGCGCCACGTTATTGTACAGTATCCACTTTTCATCTCCTGTCACAATTTGTTTTTAAAAACGGAACTTTTTTTACGTTTAAGTAGAGAATCGCATGTGGAAATACGGTCAAGAAGGTTTTTTCGCTTAACTTATGTGGAACCCAAACCGCAAAGTGATTAACATAATCAAGCTGGTGCAAATGATTTTCACTACTTGATTTGGATATTTTGAGTATGTCGGCTATCTCCCACATGGTATAACGTTGATTGTTCTCAATTAATGTCTTGATTTGATCGCTATCGACTTCAACTGGTCTACCCGGCCGTGGAGCATCGTCCAGAGAGAAATCTCCAGCATGAAACTTCGCAAAACACTTTTGACACATTAGGTAAGTCACAGCACCTTCTCCATACACTGCACAAATCTTTTTTTTGCGTTTCAGTTGTGTTTTTACCTTTCTTGAAATAATAAAGCATAAAATGCTGAAATGTTGCTTTTTTCCTCCATCTTCAATATTGAAATGGTTACACAAAAATTCATCAATTTTGATGCTTTTTTTAAATGCACGCTGATATGACCGCTGTTACAATACAATCTAACAAAATGGTTTAGAATAAAGTTAAGGACAACTAACTGCTACTAGAGCCGTCTTATGGAAAAAACTGAACGAACATTTTGGCCAACCCAATACATAGCAGTGCTACTCAAAGTGTGCTCCAGGGGCCCAGTGATGGTTCGTCAACTATTACTGGTCCACAACGAGATATGTACAGAAATTGAGAGTGAGTGGACACAAATTTTTTTTTTTTAGAAGTTTGACATTGCCTTGACATCCAAATGCATAGTCAATGGACTCATTTCATTGAGCAGCATACAGATTGGATCAAGGAGTATTGAACTTGTGAGGTGAGTGTATAAGGTGGGCAGTAGGACCATATTAAACGTGATATTTTAAGGTTAATTTGTCAACTGTAACCCGAAAGTTTCAAAGACAGAATCCTTGTCTTTCATAAAAAATTAATTTAAATTTAACTATAAATTTACAGAGTAAATAGCTGGAACTGGTTACTGATAAAGAATTGAAAAATTTTGCAAATAGAGTATCATTTGCTTCATTTTGGAAAAAGTCAAAACTGAATATCCTGTTTTGTCCTTGCTGCCATGAATACATCTCTACAAGACAGGTTTCTCTATTTTAAGCATTATTAAAACATAGAAACAGTTTTGATATACATTTTCTGTTATGAGTAGTATTGTCATCAATCTATCCTAGATTAGATAAGTTAAGAAGCAAGAAGCAAACTCATCATCACATTAAAATTAAATATTGTTATACAAATTGTTCATTAAAAGCATGAATATAGGTGTTTAGTATGGGAATTTATTCCACTTATAATTTCATGTTATGATGGCACAATTATAAAAATTATGAATGTAACAGCAATTTTCTCTATTATTCACCCCATAGATATTTTCAATGAACAACCTATATAGTTTTTAAAAATTCAGTTTTTTCCCTATGCTATGTTTGTTTTGATACTATTTTTTGAAACGTAATTTAATGTCTATTCAATAATTTAATATTAAAAATGGAGGGCAAGGGACAGGCCTTGAGGGTGGTTGGAAGATGGGGGCTTGGAGGTGTTTTTCTGAGTGGGAGTGACCTGGTCGGAGCGGGGGACGAGGGCAGTGAGTGTCTGGGAAGACTGGTGAGGGGCTGGGTGGCAGGGCACACTGAAGTCTGTAAGCAGGTATAGAAGGGAGAGTAGAGAGAGGTGTGATCTGAAAATTAAAAAAAAATTTTAAACACACAAAATAAACTAAAGGGAGGCTCGTGTTTTGTATTTCTTTGTTTTTCATGTTTTTTTTTTTTTTTTTACTGGTAATTAATTTTTATCGGTTTTACAGAAGTTACCAATCTCTTGGAAATTTTATAAAATTGGACCTTTTTCAATAGTTTGGGAAGCACTGCTCTATGCTATTCACTTGATTTACCAACCCTTAAAAAAAAATTGAATAGCTCCTATGAAACTGACTAATATAACCCCTATAAGATTTTATCATCTATGAAACAACTGCAATTATATATGCCACACAAGACATTGTAAGGCTGAATTATTGCATATGAACTGGCTTTGAAGATAGGTTAAAAAATAACCACCAGGGCTTCCCTGGTGGCGCAGTGGTTGAGAGTCCGCCTGCCGATGCAGGGGACCCGGGTTCGTGCCCCGGTCCGGAAAGATCCCACATGCCGCAGAGCAGCTGGGCCCGTGAGCCGTGGCCGCTGAGCCTGCGCGTCCGGAGCCTGTGCTCCGCAACGGGAGAGGCCACAACAGTGAGAGGCCCGCGTACCGCAAAAATAACAAAACAAAACAAACAAACAAACAAAAATAACCACCAGTTCTTACATTTACAGCAATTTCCGCCAATCTCATCCACATCACAGAATGTTAGAAGTAGAAGGTATCATCCAAAATGTCATCTTTCAAACGATGATGACTGAGACCACAATAAGCATCCACACTCAGAGAATGATGAGAAGCTGTAGAGGTGGGGAAGAGAGGGCAGGAGCACACGAAGGGCATCACTCTGGATGAGTTTCGTTTTTCAGTATAATTTTTCTTGCTGAGCCCATAACATGGACAATGTGGCCTGGCAGCTCTAAAACTGGAATAGAGCGATCATTCATTAACCAACATTTGGCAATCCTGGAGTGTATTCTAGGACTACTAAGACTTGAAGAAGTTAAAACAAAAGCATAGAAGGAAGTCAACAACAATAACAAAACCCAGTGTATGATATTTTTAGAAAACCAGAGGGCTAAATACATTCATTTTTAAAAAACATTTTTATTGAGACATAATTTGTATATCATAAAATGTACCCATTTAAAATATACAATTTAACAGTTTTTGGTGTATTCATAGAGTTGTGCAACCACCCACAATCTAAGTTTGGAATGTTTTACATTCACTTTTATGTAAATACTAATCATGCATGTGCATATTTATATATATACACACACACCCATATATATGTACACCCATGACTAGTATTTGTATATGTAATACATACATATATATGTATGTATATGTGTGTGAGTGTGTCTATACATATACTCTTAGTTATTACTGAATTAAAAAAATAAATCTGTGGTCACCTTAGAGGATTAAGATTGCCTAACTAGAGGAGATTAGCTTCCTGCCACTTCTCTGTTTATTGCTCCAGAGAGCAGATGAATGAGTAGCCCAGGGCTGTATGCCCCCAGCCTCCCCTTAGAGGCCAGTTTGAGTAAGCATGTTGCTCTGTCCTTCCCCTGACCCCCATCCTGACAGTAAGTGGCACTGGGCCCTTCGGGGCAGGTGTGGGCCCATAGCTGTGCCTTGCAGCCCGAGTCAGAGGTGCTGCTGGTTTTTCAATGTTTAGTCTGGTTGAAAATACCAATGCATTTTTGAAGTGGCCTCAGAACATCAGATAATGATTTTACTTCCCACTAATCTGGATTAGGTTCAAACTGGATGACTACAGAGGGGAAGACCCATGTATTCCCCCTTTGTTGTCTTTTATTTAAAACCTTTAGATCCTTGACCTACTTCCTGCTTCCAAACATGGTTTGTCCCTCTGGTCTCCCCCTCCTCGCAATTCTCACCCTTTTCTTGGACTCTTTAGGAAATCTGATTGCCGCTCTTGAAAGGGTATCTGGGATAACCGTGTTTTGATGAACTGTTATTATTTTAGTCTCTAGACATTCAGCCAACTAAGTATTTTCTTAAATGCAAACAACACATCCTTTCCAAAGTGTACCACTCCAGGGCATCCCAACCTCCAATCACAGCCCCATGTTCTTGGATAAAAACAATAAGTATGTTCATCTGGGAAGAGGGAAGAAAATGAAAATGTTATTTTATTAGGCAACCCAAATGATTAAAAAATAAATACAAGGAAAATATAGCTCCCTAATGTAAACTTGACAGTGAAAGGCAAACATCATAAAAATGTGATCTCTGTTTCAGGTGTTCTGGAAACAAACTCGCTTTTAGGGTTTAGGGCGCCACACTAAACATAGACAGAATGAAGGGACGAATCTTGCACTTGAAGGATTATGTAGCACTTTCCTTCTTTTCTCAAACAACCTTTTCTATCTTGCAGAAGTTTAGAGGCTATAATTTTGGTTCCCATAGACAGTGGTTTCACCAACATGTATTTCAATGGTACAAAATTTGAAAACATTAGACAAAAACCACTCTGGTTTACCTTTTCATTGTCTGTGAGGGAACTGATGATGAAAACAAATGGTCTGTGTGAAGAATTTTAATCACATAAAGTCACAACTTAATCAGAGCTCTTCAATATTTTCTGAGTGTTCACCATGTACCAGCAGTGGACCAGGAACACCGCGGGCCCTGCGCTCACAGGGTGTACATCCCAGAGTGGAGACAATTAATGAGCAGCTCTGATAAAGCCTAGGAATGATCTGCTGGGGGAAGAACCTGGCTCTGGCAGAGTTCATGGCAGGGGGACTGCCACAGGAAGTAACATCCTTGTGGCAAGTAGAAATCACAAGCTTCTTACAAGTAGAATGAATTTAGCTTCACTACTTAATACTTGGATCAGCAGACACTAATAGGGTATACAAACCTGCTCCCCTGTTCCACTCAAGCTAGAAGCAGTTTCCCAAACCCAGGAAACCACCAAAATAGCATTGCTTACCTCAATGTATTTGAAAGAGGTTTTTCAATAATAAAGGCTATCAACTGCATATTTTCTGAACAGGAGCAAAGTAGCCATCTTTTTCATTTTTCTCTTTTCTTCTAACATGCCAGCATCTGTTTCTGCTCTGTTTGCGAAAGTTTTCATTAGAAAAAGGACAATATATACAACTTCTCTATGATTAAAACATATTGCCTTTTGTGAGTGATGAATTCAGACAAGTAAAATATCTCTGTCTTTATTTTCCATCATAGTTGGTCATAAATCCTGCAATCTAGAAGTGATAATGTGCTCTGGCTTCATGTAATTGTGCTGGCTGGAGCTCTGCGTGCTTATGTCTCCAGTTTTATTGTGTCAGGAAGACAGACAACTCTTCCAAGTTGCTGATGGAGATGTTGGAGGTGGCCCAGCTCTCAAGGGTGTTGATATTTGGATTGCTTTCTCTAAGGGATTGCTTTCCTCTAGCCAGCGAATTCTCTCATGGCTCTGTGTCCATCCGTTAGAAAACCATGAAGAAAGGAGAAATATTTCCACTCTTTACCACTTAATGGGGTGGCGGGCATGCTGAGCTTGAGAGCTTAAAAGAAAATGAGTCACCTTAAATGCATTCACATTAATTCACTCCTTCCTTCCTTCCTTCCTTCCTTCCTTCCTTCCTTCCTTCCTTCCTTCCTTCCTTCCTCCATTCCACATGCATTTATTAAATAGCTTACATGCCTCACACTATCCTGCGTGTCATGAAAGTCCTGCAAGAGTCTTGTGGTCTGGCATGGAAAAACAGTTATAATGGGAAATTTGGGAAAGAG
>NW_006777439.1:2377834-2384442 GCF_000442215.2 Lipotes vexillifer
GTCAGCTTTGGCAACTGTATGTATTAGGGTAACATTAGCTGCTGTAACAATAAACTTCAAAAAAATTGGCTTAACACAAACAGAAGTTTATTTCTCACTCAGATAGCAATCCAAAGCAGATGTTCCTTAGCTGTGGGATAAAGGATTCAGGTTTCTGTCTGGAGGCTCAGCCTTGCCCTAGGTCTTCAGAATCACTTCCAGCCCTCAAAGAGAGGGAAGAAACACATCTACTTCTTAGAAACGCTACGTCTTCTCACCCTCCATTGGTGAGGACTTGTCACGTGACCTCAGCTAGATGCAAAGGACACTGGGAAGAACAGTTCTAGCCAGGCAACTGCATTTCCACAGTATGGAAGGAAACAAAAAGTTGAGTGAACAGTTAGCCACAAGGAGAACAAGGAATAAATTCTCGTTTTTTGAACACTTGATCTTCTGATGATAATGGAACACTTTGGAAAATTTTGCTGGGCCTACTTTGTAGCATAAGCTAGAAAAAGGACAAGGAGATCTGAGGAGCTAAAGGTGGAGATACAAGCAGGTCTAAGGTCCTTTTCTCAAGAAAGAAAACATGATAAAGTTAATGCCATTTCCTTAGGAAGAAGGGGAAGCTTTCCTTTTCAAATCCCCCATCACAGTGTGATATGGCTCATTTTCTTTCTTTCGTTTTTTTTTGTTTTCTTGAAGGGATCATAAAAATTAAGTCTAAAACAAATGCAGTTCTTCAGATAGCAGGTTTGCTTGCCCTTTGAGATACTTAATTTACAAAAGTTCTCTTTAATGGGTGTCATCTTACAGTCAGGGAAATGAGCCACTACCTTTGGAAGTCAGGTTTGTTAGCCTTTTAGCCTGAATCCCCTCCATTTTTCTCACAGCCTCAGTGAGCACAGTTTCTTTTTATCCTAATGTGGTGGGGATAAAATGAAAGGGAATTTTCTTTAATTCAATAGTGAAACTTTCCAGTTGTGAAGCACTTTGAAATACAGACTAATTAATAAACACAACTCTCTTCTAAAGCAGTGAGGATTGCGGTTCTCATTTTTCACAGCTGAGAAGGCTGCAGTTAAAATAGTTGGCCCCAGGCTCTGCACCTTGTAGGAAGAACTTCAAGGCACCAGCCTGCATTCTCGAAGGATGGCATGCAGCCTCTCCAGAGACTAGTCAATTGTTATATGGGTTGTAGCTAACAGCGACTTCCTCAGAGACTCCACGGTGCCCCTGGCACCGGCTATAAAATTAGCAGTGTTCTTGTCACAAACTGTGAGTGACCCACTAAAGAGAAAGAAGAAACAGTGACTCACTGGATGGCCCTATAGCTCATGAACACGTCTAGAGATTGAAGAAATCTTTTGCAATCATCAGCTCTGTGCTAAACTGAGAATCGGAAAGATGAAAAGTGTTTGTTCATGTCTTCAAGGTACTAAGAACTTGGGGCCAGAATTATTATTGCCATTGCATAGACAGAGGAGTTCAGAGCCTGAGATAGCTTGCCATTCCAGTAGTGAATCTTTAGCAGGACTTTCTTCTTAATATCATTCTTCTGTCTCAGTTCACAGAATGATAATACGCTGTATACAAATAGCAGGGCGACTGTTTTGTTCATTGCAGCACTATTTACAGTAGCCAGGACATGGAACCAACGTAAATGCCCATCGACAGATGAATGGATAAAGAAGATGTGGCACATGTATGCAATGGAATATTACTCAGCCACAAGAAGAAATTAAATTGAGTTATTTGTACTGAGATGGATGGACCTAGAGTCTGTTATACAGAGTGAAGTAAGTCAGAAAGAGAAAAACAAATACCGTATGCTAACACATATATATAGAATCTAAAAAAAAAAAAATGGTACTGATGAACCTACTTGCAGGGCAGGAGTAAAGAAATAGACATATAAAATGGACTTGAGGACATGGGGTGGGAGGGCGAAGCTGGGGCGAAGGGAAAGTAGCATCAACATACATACACTACGGAATGTAAAATAGTTAGCTGGTGGGAAGCAGCAGCATAGCACAGGGAGATCAGCTCCGTGCTTTGCGATGACCTAGAGGGGTGGGATAGGGAGGGTGGGAGGGAGGCTCAAGAGGGAGGGGATATGGGGACATGTGTATGCATATGGCTGATTCGCTTTGTTGTGCAACAGAAACTAACAGGGTACTGAAGTAATTATAAAGTAATTATACTCCAATAAAGATCTATTTAAAAAAAAGAAAGAAAGAAATTAGCATGACTAACGGCATGTGTGAAGGTTTGCTTTGATGACATCTTTTGTGATGGAATATTTGGTTCTGAATTGTATCACAGATGCACAGTCACAAACTAGCCCTCATGGTAATGGGATCTATAACCAACCTGAGCTTTGGCTGCCCCAACAATTAAAACAGTTATACTTCTAAGACTGTATCACAGTTTGGTTAAGAGGTATAGAGGCCTCTCATAAACTGTTGGCTGTCAAGTCTAAGAGAAATACTTAGGACAGAATATAGATCTCTGTAGAAACTTTGTTTCTCCCTTCTTGAAGAAATGTATCTTATTTATATAAGTGAGGCAATTAATAGTCATGAATAAACCCAGCCAGGACACTTTGGTTTCATTTTCATTTGTGACCACAGTGAGTTTCGATGTCATAAAACTGCACTGTTCAATATGGGAGCCACCAGCCACCTGTGGCTACTACAAATTGAAATGTTCTCTAAGTGTAAAATGCAAGCTGGATTTTAAAATCTTTTTTGTTTATTTTTAATCAACTTTATTGAGATACAACTTATGCACAAGAAAATGTATCAATTTTAATTTCACAGTTCAGTGAGTTTATAAATAAATAAATACAATAAAAATCAAGGTATAGAACATGTTCACCACCCCCAAAGCGTACCCCATTCCATTCACTCCCCACCCTCCCATCTCAGACAACGTAGGCCTCAGACAACCACTGAGGATAGCAAAACATCTCATTTTTTATATTGACTGCATGTGGAAATGATAATATTTTGGATATACTGGGTTAAAAACAACGTATTATTGAAGTTAATTTTGCCTGTTTCTTTTCACATTTATAATATGGTCAGTAGAAAATTTACAATGCCACATGAGGGTCACAACTCTGTATTGGAAAGTGCTTTGATAGGCTGCCATCTCTTTAAGAGTCTCCCAACTCTGAAAGCTTATTCAATCACAGAGTCCCCCAGACCACCAGAAGCCTCTGCTGTTAGCCACAGCTTCCTTTAGAATCAACAGGAAGACATCAGAATGTGTCCTGACTTTTGAATTTGTCTTCCTTATTTTCTTTTACTTTTTTTTGGCAGTGCCACAAGGCTTGCAGAATTATAGCTCTCCAGCCAGGGATGGAACCCAGGGCCCCAGCAGTGAGAGCAGGGAATGCTGACCACTGGACTGCCAGGGAAATTTCCTGTCCTTCTTATTTTCTAATATTAGAAAAGATCTGAGAGAGAATGCTCTTCACATCTTCCTCCCTTGGCTAACTCCTACACATCCTTCAAGACCCACTCCAGGGACTTCCCTGGCGGTCCAGCGGTTAAGGCTTCGCCTTCCAAGGCAGGGGGTGTGGGTCTGATCCCTGGTTGGGGAGCTAAGATCACACATGCCTCATGGCCAAAAAGGAACATAAAATAGAAGCAATATTGTAACAAATTCGATAAAGACTTTAAAAAAGAATGGTCCACATTAAAAAGAAAACTTTAAAAAGAAAGGACCCACTCTGCATCACTGCCTCTTGAACGCCTTCCCTCACCACCTCCTCCCCTGCTCTGTCCCAGTCTAGTGGCCTGATGCTGAGTTAAGGGCTCTTGTTCCGTGCTACCATAGCCAGACTGTCATCACCAGCTTGTCTCTACCCCGTTTTCTATAAATTCCTTGAGCTCAGATATTGTCTTTCATTTTTATATTTCCAGTATCTAGTACAGCGTCTGGAAACACTATACAAATATTTGTTGAATAATTGCTTAACTGAAGAATGAGTGAATAAAAGAATTCTTTAATTGATATTGTTATTTCAGAATTATTAATAATAGTAGCTTACATTTGATTGGCACTTTACAAAAGTTACGTTAGTCGATACTCACAAAAGTATTTGGGGGAGAATCCTTCCTCATTAGAATTATTACATTTTATTAACCACGATTCTTCATAATGAGTGCCCCCTCATGTCAGGAGTGCCCTGAAAATGATATTGATGAATACAGATTACTGTGCGAAAATTATAAAGTAACAGTTTATTTTTATTTGTACAGCATAAACAACTAAGCTGATGACAGAGAGGATGTTGTTGATAGACATGAGGCACTTGTTGGGAGTGGAGAAGATACCAACAGAAAAATGAATCTGTTGTATTTGGGGTGTCAGATAATTTATTGTCCAAACTCAAACACTTCGAGAGTTAATGCGAGTGCTATAATACTTAATCTGGCACAAAAGGCATGAAGTGGACTGTTAAGGACAAATCAGGATATATGTCCACCCTAGTTATATTAAATAGGAACCATTTATCAAGGTAAGTGGCCTATGGTACAGAGAGGATGGATGGGTTATCCGCACATTATGGGGAGGAAGGACCTTCATCCTGAATGGAAGACCTGAGCATTGAAAGCCCATGGCCTAACTATACCATCTGTACATAGGTGGTATATACACATACACATATGAGCAGCTGAGACGTTTCCGCAGGTCCACTCCGGATGAAGCAACTTCGCAGGTTCTGTAATTAGAAGTCCTATCACCTGCTCATCAGCTCCCAAAGCCACAACACTGCTTGGAAGGAAAGGACAGCTTTTCTGACCAGGGCTTACTGAGCCAAACACCTTCCTCTTGGCTTCATGCTCCTCATTGAAGGGGTTGGAAGGAGGGTGGGGCTATCATGCTGCCACTTAGTAACGCCACACGCCTCTGTCGTTGTGTCCAACTTGTTCCCACTAGCCTTGGAGAAAAACTAAAAGCTATGTTCTCTTGACAAGTGTTTTCCATTCAAAGCACCACATATACTATTATTATCTTTGCTGGAGAGATGAAGACACTGAGGCACAGAGACGTCATGAAATTTGCCTGTAGGGAGACTCACGAAGGAGACTTCTGAGTCCCAGTCGGGGGTACTTCCCACTATAACACACCGCTTCGTGGACACACCCTAGGAAGATGGCACGACCTCAATTTAATTTGCAGATAAACTTGAAATGTTCAAGTGAAAAAAGTGTGCTGTTTCCTCTTTGTTTCCTGCAGGTGTGGTCCCTTCGTGCCATTCCTGAGGCTGGTTCTCTTTGCATAGGTGTGACTCTGCACCTCGTAACCACAGCAAGTCTAGCAGATGTCTTGCTGCAAGCTCCGTGGACGCCGACCAGCATTATTTAAGTTTTCATTCAAAGCCTCCTTTAGGGTGACTTCTGGGCACCTGAAGTGCCCTTTCAAGAAAATCAACAAATGGCTGAAGACAGATTTTTCAGCCGGAGGGTAGAATTATTACCTTACCATCAGTCTAATGAAAACAGCAGTGAAATACCAGCCTGCACTAGATAAACAGCGCGCGAAGCCATCCATCACACTCAGCCGTGCTGAGCAGAACACCCTAACCGTTGTCACCCGACTTCCCACTTCACTGGCATCTGAGAGCCGGGACCTTTTCTCACACGTTTCTGTCTGAATAAAGACAGAAATAAAGACAGGGATCCTTTAGGCCATTCCATCTCCTAATCTATTCCCCTTTCTCTCTAGTCACAGACAGCAACAGCTTCTCAGGGGCCCACTTCCCATTTGCACGCTCTAAGCTGGGGTCCCCTCCAGGACCCAGTTGATACGACGGGTCTAGTCCGCACCTCCGATAGCAGTTTTCTTTCTCGGCCCCATCTGGTTCATCATCAGTGTACCTAATCTTTCGATGCAGGTGCCTGCTCACTATACAGCAGTCACTCTGGGTAGAGAGATGCAAGGTCCCCTCTTCCAGAAGCCCACAGTCTGGGGGAGAAGACAGAAATCTTGCATGTTTAGGCTTTCTTTTGCTTTTTACGTATATCATCACTCGTTTTGCCTCAACAATCTCATGCAAGGGAGAGGAGGCACTATTAAACTCACCTGCGAGAAGAGGAAGCTCTGACTTACATGTGGTGTCACCCAAAGTCATAGATAGAAGAAAACTAGGACTCTGAATAACATTTCAATGTGTCATCAAACTTCAGCCTACCAACCCCAGCTCCGTGATCTCCCCCACCATGTGAGACTTCTTTGGTTTTGTTTTCAGATTTCCCCTTTTCTTCCAGAAATCTGAAAATCAAATCTTTTGTAGCATCTACCGAGTCAGCCCTGACGGAAAGGCCTCCACCCAACGGTAACTCCTCTATTATTTTTTCCCAGAAGTTAATGATTTGATAGTTTTAGGGAAATCCTGGTAACTTCTAAACTACATGCTTATATTTGGTAGCAGCTTTTGAGTATGGCTATTCCTAAACTCAAGTCTGTGGCAAGTACAAAGAACATGGCTCCTGGTTCAAGACGCAAGTATGTTTTGTTCAGGATTCTCATTCCACGGGGTCCTGAGTCTTCAGTGTGCCCAAAGATCTGGTTCTTCCAGCAGTAGTGGTCCTGGCAAGAAAAGCATCATTCCT
>NW_006777439.1:2384452-2394005 GCF_000442215.2 Lipotes vexillifer
GAAACTGTGAGGTAAGTAGATAGAACCAGGTGGTGGTGAATCCTTTTAAGTCAACCAAACAGAAAGACCCAGTGAGAGCAGTATCGGTGTTGTGACAAGTAACAGTCATGAGTCACTTCCTGAGCCTGGGCAGCAACCCACAGAGCTCACGGGTGGCTACAGAGCATATAAGCCATCCTTAATATTCGGTTCCTTGTTTCTTCTGTTGCCCATGGCTTGCACCAGAAAATGCATTTTGCTAGCATTGCCATGTTTGTATGCCCAATGTCACCAAGTCAAATTTAAATGTTGCTTTTCACTTTTTAAGTCTGTTTATTGGAAAGCATGAAGTGTGTTTATACATAAAAAAGTCTAACAGATTTCTATTTTATTTATTTAATAAGTTTATTTTATTTAATTTATTTTTGGCTGTGTTGGGTCTTCATTGCTGCACGCCGGCTTTCTCTAGTTGCGGCGAGCGGGAGCTACTCTTCGTTGTGGTGCACAGGCTTCTCATTGCGGTGGCTTCTCTTGTTGCGGAGCACGGGCTCTGAGGCGTGCAGACTCAGTAGTTGTGGCACACAGGCTTAGTTGCTCTGCGGCATGTGGGATCCTCACAGACCAAGGATCGAACCTGTGTCCCCTGCATTGGCAGGCTGTTTCTTAACCACTGTGCCACCAGGGAAGTCCCCAGATTTTTAAATATATATAAATAAATTCTAAAGTGTTTACTTGTTCAAACAAAACTGTATGTGTTTGGTCAGTAGGGCCACGGCCAGAGAGCTGATCTCTTATGTTCCCAACTCAATATCACTCACAAATATTTGGTCTTGTAAGAGAAAAGATGTGACAACCTAAATAACCATATTCTTACCTGTGTTCTTTTCATCTTTCAGGAAAAATAAAATCCATTATGACCTTCATTGCCTGGGTAATGATGTTGATATCACAGACTCACTACCAGGGAGTAAAATTCTTAAAGCAGGGACTGTAATTATACCCTCTTTGCGTTTTGCAAGATGAGTGACACTTGTGAGTGGCTGCTGTGTGAGTGCTAGACCGTATCTTTGCTCTATAGTGAATAAAAGAAAGAAAAGTATGTTTCATTAACAATGGCTTTTGGAGGAACATGTTAAAGAGCTCTAGTACATTGGAAAATGTGTGGATGTCTGTTGATCTCTGAAATAAGAATCATAATAGAAACAAAATTTAACGTTAAATATATTTGTGGAGTGCTTATGATGTTATAGGCACTAAGCATATGTTACCTTACGGTAATCCCATAATGTTTTAGTAACCCCAATATGCAAATGAAGAAATTGAGGCATAGAGCCCAGCCTATTTCTATTTTCTATATCCTACATTTTAGTAGGTGGCAAAGTTGTTATTTGGGCCAGGTCTTTTTAGAGTATTCAGAGATGGTCATACTCTAATTAACTCACAAGAAACTGGTGCCTAAATGAAAATGTCGACTATCTGTGGAGGATATCCCTTCCCAGAGGGCACAATACATTTTCTCCTATCCATGACAACACTTGCCTGGTATCACAAGATCTGTGAAGCTGCATCATTATTCAGAAATCTTCAAAGGGATTGTGAATAGTGCTGGAAGATGTTCAATGCAGACCATGGTAAGGACATTAACTCTCTTTCTGTCTCTCACACACACACACACACACACACACACACACATGTGTGCACACAATCTCTGATGACTTGGAGCTATTCCCCTCTTCACCCCATCATCCTCTCTTTCCTGGGGCTGTTCTGGACAACTCACAAAACTCTGCCTCTGATTATTTATTTTGTGCCCTGGTACACCTCACCTGAGGGCATATTCTTTCTTTAGCTTGGGTCCTGCTGTATTCCCACATACCCACAGTAGGTATGTTTTTCAAATCAGTTCCTTGTTTGGTATGCTATGACCTAAAAACAAAAGAACCTTGGGGAGGTGATGGAGGTTCATGGTTTTTTAAAAAACGTTTGAGAGAAATGCAAGTGCAAACAAAGTGAAATGGGCATTGTGACTATGAAAGATTGTCCCAAACTTATTTGAGAAGCATCTTGCAGGGCTTGTGTTCCTCAGGATGCTGGCCTATCCTTCTATTTCCCCTAAAATCACTTTTCCCAAAGGGTAATGACACCCTTTGTCTCCTTCACTTACGCATTTATTTAAGTAGCTTAATGCTTAGAGGTCAACCACCTGCCCTCTTTCCAAGCTTCTGAGAGACACCTTGCTGTCACCCCACACCCTGCACCAAGTACCATCTATCGCCTCTAACACTTACACATAGTGGATGAATAAAATTTTAAGCAATACGTTCATTTTACTGGAATCTTGTCTAACCATATTAGCATCTCACCCACAGTGGCTGCTCAATAAAATGTCAAATGAAAAGAATTGCTAGAGTTTGGGACTTTTCTTCGGTGGTTATGAAAACTGGAAGTAATCCAGCTGTCGAGTCAAAGACAAACCTCACTTGTGCTGTTTCAGATCCATCATGGGTAGGAAATGGAGAGATAAGGTTACACCCAGGGAGGTGCTGAAATATGGGAAATCGAACCAAGCCAAGTTAATTAAGGCACGTTAATTAAAGCAGAGCTCTACTGAGCAGGGCTTACCAACCAGGGACCTGAGACTCCCCAAATGTGTGCAGTTCAAGATCAAACCCAGCCAGCCTTTGGCCATGGCTGAGAGGCACTCGAGCCCCATTTGAAGCACAGCCTGAACTTTGCTGGCACTGGCCCAAATGCCTACGATGGACTTTGATCTTGTAGCTCTAAGTGTCACGGGATTTCAGACCATAATGAAGCTCAACTACCTTCACGAACAAGGACAAAAGGTGGAGATGGGAGAAAAGCAAGGAAGGCCCCCAAGTTCAATCACATGCCAAGGAGATAATGCTGTGTTGAGAAGCAGCCAATGCCTCACACACCGTGCTTTGAGCCTCGGGTCAGAACAGAGGCACGCGTATCTCCTGCACAGATATTTTTGTCTTTTCACATATCCCGCTTCTTATGAAGTTCTGGTGCATTAATAGCTTTTGCATGATAATGTTCCTGTCTCTAGTGCGTTTATACTCTCCACGCCATGTCATGTGCTGTGCAGTCAGAGAATTTTCACGTGGCTTAGATTCTGGACAAACGTTATCAAGGTTTGTTTTTCTTTGTTGTGATGGAACTGAAACCAAGCCCTAGGTTTGGAAAGCTGTTCTCATGAGGAGAGTTGGCTGGTCTCAAAAAAGATGTGGTATGTGTCCAGCCGTCATTTCTCGCGTACCTTTTTCTTAGGAAGCTCTGTTCTTGGGGTCGGCTTGGCTGGCAGCCAAGCGTTGAGAGAAGGAAAGCTGCCGTGTGGTGGGAGCTGACAGAGCCGGCGGGTGGGGAGCCGGCGGGCGTGCTGAGTGATGATCTGCACTACAGGCCCAGCCCAGATGTCCCATACAGAGGGATGTGTGTGATCCACAAGTCATGAACTCGGGAGTCTGTAGCTATGGAGAAGTCATTCAAAGCAGGAATTCCTTCTGCTTGTACCCCTTCTTTCTGGAGGGTCTGAAAATTTCCCTGTGCACGGAGAATTTCATTAGTTATGATGCTGTCACCTGGAGAAATTGTTTTGTGAATTGCTAATGATACCAGGAGTGGCCAAAGAAGAAATCCCAGAAGAACTGAATCAAAACAAGAACAAAACCATAGCTATTTTCTCTATGGTTGCAATTAGATAATTGTGCACTCTCCTGCCTTGTCCTCTGAAGGTGGATTCTAAAATGAAAACCTTGGTCACTGAAGTTACTTACATTCATGTTCTTTCACCTCCACGCATGAACCTTCTGCAAAGAACTGAGTTGGGGTTATGTGCTTACTATGTGACACGTGGTCCTTCTGTATTTTGCACAAGATCCAGGGTCCAGAGGAGGGGGCTTGATTGTGTTGGTGTCCTCTCACTCAGCAAGCTAATGATAGCAGAGCTTTTTATCCATGTGGAATTACTGGCATTAAATTATTAAAACTGTCATTTAAAATAGTCTTTAAAGCAGAAAAAACGACAGAGCCTAGTCTCTCTCTGTCTTTGGGTCTTCTAGTCCAAAGTGCACCTATTAAATAGTAACAAACAGCAGTCCTACACCCATTTACTTCTGTGCATGATTAGTGTCTTTCCCTCACTGTCCCCTCATGCTCTGACCACACATCCTCCCTCCCTCCTCCTCACTCTCTGCATTCCAGCCCACCGGCCTCTAAATGCTCCCGAGGTGCCCCAGTCTGGCCTTTGCACCTGCTGTTTCCTCAGTCTGCCTGCTCTTCCCCAGAGTCTGCATGGCTCATTCCCTCCAGGTCTTTGTTCAATCGTCTCCGTCTGTCTTAGTGAGGCACCATTCCCTTGGCCACCCTGCTTAAAGCTTCTCCTACCAGACATTTTCTGCCTTCCTTCCCGGCTTTATTTTTCTCCTAAGCATTTACTGCTATACTATAAATATATACACTCTATATATTTTATTTTTAGGTGGTTTCGTGTTTGTCTCCCCAAGCGGACTGTTAAGGACAGACCATTGTTTGCTTTGCTTCCTATTGTATTAGGGCCTGGGACTTAATAGGAATTCTTGAATGAATGAATGAATGGGCTAGGCTCTGTACTGGCCACTCATGGTCAAGCCAAACATGGTTCCTCATTGCAAGGAGTGTCTAGTCTCGTGGGAAAGACAGTTATTAAGTAAGAAATTCCAATGAAACATGCTTCCTGCAGGGAGGCTTCCTGCAGGAAGCCATGAGGGTGAGCGGTGGAGGAGCCCGACCTGGTCTCCCTGCAGAGATGGTGTTTAAGCTGAGACCTGAGCTTACAGGAAGGATAGGAGACAAGAGAGAATACAGACAGTTCCAGGCAGCTGAAGCCAGGTTGTGAGAAGTGAGACGGGTCCAGAAGCTCAAGGGATGGGCAGGGTTGGGGGTCGGGGGTGGTCATAAAGACTGAGCAATAGGGACCCAAGCAGGGGTTCTAAGCAGGGAAATGGCATATGATCCAGAACAGCATGTTAAACAGATCTGAGAGAAGCAAGATGAAAAGCTACAATGGAGCAGACCTCAGTGTGTGCAGGCTGTCAAATCTGTCCCTGGGAGAACTAGATGACTCTGAACAAACAAAAATAGTCAGCACAGAGGGTACTAATGGAATGATTTCTTGGGATCCTTACAGTTCTAGGAACAGACTGAACTCACTCCCGCTTCAGCGTTTCCACCCACCATGTGCCTCTCACTGGAAACGTTCTTTTCATCTGTCCCAAACTACCTACCCCTCCCGAGCACGGCTGTAGCCCACCCCTTCGTGAGAACCCGTTTGGAGCTCTTTCTGTCCTCAATGATATTTCTTTCCTTTGATCTCCTAAAGTGCTAAGGTACACATCACACAATTTAGATCTTAATGGCCTATTTTCTTGAATAAATGGAAACGTTATGACCCCAAGTAGAATGTCCTCTCCTTGCAAACAAGGATCCCCACATCCCACCCACCTAGAAAAAGGATGAGACACACTAGGGTCTTCCAAAAATATACCAACTGATCGAGGTGCAGATTATTGGCTATACATTGGCATTTTGCAATCTTAGAATGATGCTTTAAAGGGTCTCACTTTACATATAAGGACCTCTAGGCATATGTAGGACAGCGGGAAAAACCAGGGGGAAGAACTAGGCTTTTGAGTCATTATCCAGCTATAATTTAGTGGAGTGAACTCTAGCCAAAAAAAAAAGGCTGGTAAGTCCTCTAAGTTGGTGGCAAGGCACTTGTACAGAGCAAAAGTAGAATGTCCAAAATTTAAAGGCAAATCTCAAATTAGGCAGTTGCCACAAGGATACCCCGTAGGACCTAAAAACTAAATTCAGTAAGTTTGGCCAACTGTATAAACAACCAAAACCCTCAGGATGGTCAGTATTTATATCCAAGTTAATGAAGTGAAATATGCAGGAACAGTTCTATTTGGGGGGTAAGATATCACAGCATTTCTTTTGGTTGTTTGGTACCGATTCAATAATGATTACTTCATTCAGCTCTCGAGGACCAGTGAATGGATCAACACAATATAGTGTGGTATTTCTTGACTCCAGTTCAAAACTTGCAGTATGTTGCAGTAAACTCTCTTTTGGTGAAGATATGAGGTTGTTTTCCTTAAGTCTTGTTGAGACCGACAATAAATGGGCTTCACACTACTGATCTAGATCAAGCAGTTTGTCACACTGTTACAATACGCTCAGACATAAAAGTTACTACAGGTCCTCTGTTGCTCAAACTATGATGTAATTATCCAAAGTTTGTTTTATGTATCAGTTACAACATGATGGGGATGTCAATGACACAGCTCTAGTTATAGGTGTGTTAGCATTTCTATTCTAGGTGCTTATATTCAAGAGTTTATAACTTGGCCATAAATAGATAACTAATGAGAACATACTGTATAGCACAGAGAACTCTACTTAATGCACTGTGGTGACCTGAATGGGAAGGAAGTCCAAAAGGGAGGGGTTTTATATATATATATATATATATATGTATTCATTTTGCTGTACAGTAGAAACTAACACAACATTGTAAAGCAACTATACTCCAGTAAAAATTAATTTAAAAACAACTAATCATGGGGCTTCCCTGGTGGCGCAGTGGTTGAGAGTCTGCCTGCCGATGCAGGGGACACGGGTTCGTGTCCCGGTCCGGGAAGATCCCACATGCCGCGGAGCGGCTGGGCCCGTGAGCCATGGCCGCTGAGCCTGCGCGTCCGGAGCCTGTGCTCCGCAACGGGAGCGGCCACAACAGTGAGAGGGCCACGTATCGCAAAAAAAAAAAAAAAAAAAAAAAAAAAAAAAAGAAAAAGAAAAACAACTAATCATGGAATGAATCTTGGCATATAAAAGCCACTTCCCAGAAAAAGTTTTTTTAAATACAAATTAGGAAAAAAAGCTCCACATGTTCTGTCATTCTTACATTACCTACAGGCCCCCAAATGAATTAGGAAATCCTTTTCCCTCATTTCTTTTTTTTTTTCTCCAAGTAAATTATGTACTTCAGGGCCTTTGGGTCCATTTTTGACCTAATTGTCTCGTAAAGGTTATCATTTGGAGTGAAAAGTATTAAGTTCTTTTTTTGTTATGCAAAGATATTTTCCTGCAGGTTGTGAAAGGAGGAGGGAGGCTTGGCTAATATTGAAACCTCAAATCTGAGTTCAGGGCTGTATCTCTGAGTGTAAACAAGACGCTAGTATTACAAATGTGCATTTCGATGCTCTCTCTCTCTCTCTTTGAAAGATCTTTAAAATTGTAGGTAAGGAAAAACTGTAAGATGATAGATTCAGTCTTGTTTTTCTACCAACTCCAGTAACAGATATTTGCTGCAAACTGTGTTCCAGATACTTTATGAATATTAGGCCATTCAATACTCAGACTAATGCTGCAAAGAGACATGACTGCCTTCATTTTATAAACGAGGAAACCAAGGCTCAGACTAGTTAAGTAACTTGCCAGAGGTCACACAGCGCAGTGGGAGCAAGAACCCTGGCCCATGGGTAGAGGCTTAATCTCTGGGTATTCTATACAGTCATAACAGAGGCAAGTCATGCTAGAAAGTACCAGTGCTTCAGTGGAACAAACTACTTAGAGTTAAATATATGCTCTAAAGGGCTTAATTCTAACATACAATAAGTGTGTGAATGGCAACATGTAGGACTCTGCAGGGCTGGGTCTAAGTAACATGTGGACATAGGCAGGCCCTCCAATTAGCATGCCCATTTTTGCCCATGTCGTGGAAATTTAGCAATTTCCCCAGTCATTTTCAATATATTAAAAAAGTTTATTATGGTCAAAAACTGATCAGGAGGGCTGTAAGTAGCCTTGACTCAAAGCTGGACATTCTCCTGCTCTCAAAGAAGACTCCCATCTTGGGCTTGGCCAAAGCAGGGCTAAGCGTGATGGGTTAGCCCCAAATGGGGCTTCGTATTTGCGTTTCGTATGTAAAGCTAATGTGTCCTCACACAGCTGCTAGTTATTAAAGCTTTGTTTTGGTCAGATCTACTCCTGATACTTAGTAGTCAAAAGTCCGATTCACTATTTTTTCACCGGTTTCGGAAAGTACTTTTCCTTCTCATGGTTTGTAAGTTTACTTGCAGGAGAAAGGAAGAAAAAAAAATAAAAGCAAGAGAAGAAAAGGGAACAAGAGGGAGAAGAGGAGACGTGATCTGTATGAAAAGCATTTTTAAAACAACCATTGACCAAAAGGGGTCTCAGACACAAAATCTGTTAACCATCTTTCATCTTTTTTACAGTGTATCTATTTTTATCATAAGCTTGACAGGCAAATACCAAGTCAGCTTCACTACTTGGCATGGAGCCTGCTGTAATACTGATGATGTAATATCAGTCGTGATTATGTTACCCTGTTATCACTGTGAATATTATTTTATAAGCTTTAATAAGTTGCTTGAGCATTTAAGATGGTTTCAAAGTCTAAATTCATATTCATGCCAAATATGTAGGACACATTTTTCATAATTGTTCTTGTCCCTTGGGTCAGTAATACAGTTTATAATCATCATAAAATTTCATTCTTAATTCCTTTTAATTTATCAGAGGAAAATATGGATGGTTATTACCCAATTAAAATACTCCTGATGCTTTTAAGGTAGACATTATGGGGTTTTTGGAGTTTCACTGAAGACAATTAAAAACAGAAAGAGCAGCTGCGTGACTTCAAAGCATTTTAAGTGCTCGGAGTTTGCAGAAATATTCAGCTGTTCAGTACCCTGTTTCCACCTGTCTTGTTCTCATATCATCTGTGATGTAACCAAGGAAAAATTGGAACATTTTACCCATGTGAAAGGTGCAGGCGTGTGTGACTAAAGATAGAATTTTCATCTGGTAGCTATAGAATCCGTTCTGATACTACACATCCTTGGCTTATAGTTGCCAAGGGCAAGGACCAGGAAGATGATCGGTGAAAAACTCACAAAAACCAGACAAATGCATAAATCTGAGTCTACCTCCTTGGTTGAATGGAGTGCCACTTGCTTTGTGAGAGACACAGAGGTGTGCCCTTCAGACGGATGCTTTGTGATGTTTTTTCCAGATGGTTCCCATGCTACTAGCCAGAAAGCATCCCAGCAGGGCAGCTCAGTTACAATGGCTACAATTTCTTCCAGAGGAATTAACTGGGTCAAAGTGATAGTCACAAAAAGAAAATGCCTAGTCATCAGAATTTCGTTCTAATTTATTATGAAACAATTGTACAGAATTTAGCCTCGTACACCTTCCTTTGACATGCTCAATTTCTGTTTCCTTTCTTCTCTGTTTGATCATGACCTTATTTGATCATGAACTTAAACTAGAACAGTGTGGAAATCTATTTTAATTTCCTCCCCCTCACTTACCAGAATACCTTAATTTCATGCACACCTGAGTCCAGTTCTCCAAAGAGAAAGTCCCCAAATTCATAAACTTCTAAATGTTTACTTAATATTAAGAAGAAAATGCTCCTGGGGAGAGGGGTATTGTGAAGATGGCTTATTTTCGCCCAGGCTTTCAAACAATTAGGGAACCGCTC
>NW_006777439.1:2394142-2398542 GCF_000442215.2 Lipotes vexillifer
AACCGCTCTAACAAAGAGCAAGTTGAGTCTTGGCAGCGGTGAATTGGTGGATATGCTCAAGGTAAACAGAGTCACGTAAATATAAGAAAATAGCTTTCACTTGTCAGTTGTGTTGTAGTTCACAAAGAGGTCTGGAGTGTGTTGCCTTATTTGGTAAAAATAAGCATCCCTCCAGCTCCTAGAATCAATTCACAGTTGTCTCCTAACTCATTGGTCATTTGTGAATGACATTTTCTTATTAAACAGGCACATTTTCACTAGAAATATTGGATCTAGTCTAGTAGGGTCCATATCCGAAAAGGTGATGAAATACTGGGCACTCTTAAGTAAAAATAATACCTTTTTTAAAAGGACATTTAGATGTAGGTCATTACTTAGGTGGGTGTCACCCACCATGGCACATTTGACCCCAGTTGTCGTGTTCTGCTCTAGCATGAGACTCTAATGCCTGAGCACGTTACTCTAGCTCTCAAAAGCTATGAAGTTTGATATATAGCTCCTCATTATGAAAGCTTACCTCTTTAAGGCTTCACCCAGATGAGTGCATAGCTCTGAGCTTTTCCTGTCGGCTTCGACCTGGAATATGGGATCTGCAGGCGCTGACCTGGAAAGTCCCACACCTGCAGGTATCACTGCCTTTAGTGAGCTGGGACACTCTAGCCAGAGAACATGGAGTCACTTCGTCTTTCAAAGTAGGATGGGAGCCCCAACTTTTAAAGAGGCTATCCAGACAGGCGACAAACTGCTGTAATTGAAAGACAGGAAATCCCTTCAAACGTTAAATTGTAAGGACAGAAAATGACCTACATTCAGGAAAATGCGGAGCCAGGAATTCAACATCATGTTTGTTCCAGTTTAATGAAGCGTGTTTGGTGGATATTAACTGGTCCTGAGGATTCCTACTCTAAGTAGGCGGCATCCTTTGCCACCAGAAACCCACATTTTCAAGATCCTATTTTAAAAAGTCACTTGAGTTCACAGCAGATTGAAGTTACTGTGTAAAAACTCTCTCTGGGCCAGTTTTCACCCTTAAAATTAGTCTGGTTTAAAATTACAAATTACTCAGCATGTTTAAGAAACTCTATGAAAATGTTTTAACATCTTCCTAAACATCAAAACTAAGGGAAGGCACCAGCCTACGGCGCAGCCTTTGAAAATGAGCAGATGTATTGTTTCAAGTTTGACAGCCTGGAAGCTCCCCAGTGTCAAACCACAGGATTCCCCAATAGTTTTTCCCAGCTCAGAATGCAAAGTCTAGATGGATTTCTTGCCAACCCCCAAAGTACTTTGGGCTGGGGATCTAGCAGTTTGAATCATGTGAGTATAAGTACTAAATTCTTGCCCAATTCGCTCAGAATAAAAGGAGGGCCAGGGACAGCTGAAGGGGACAGAGATATGGTGAATGCTGTTTTCTCATGGCAGGGCCTCTGTCGTTCCCCCAGTACTCGGAAGAATTACTGAACAAATGTGCAAGCAGGAAGGAAACGGGTGGGTGAAAGTCAGCCCCATCTCAGAACACAAAAGTTGTCCTCCTGAGTTTACATTTTCAAAATGCAAAAATCCAAAAAAGGTTGACATTTGGAAGTTCCTGGGGAACCAAAAAGCTTAACCTACATTCCATAGTTGTGTCATCTTAAGCCTCTCTGAGCAAGGAGGTCAAAGTTAACTCTCCTTCCCCTTAATAAGTCAACTTATTTTGTATGTAGAGCTATAAACTGTGTGCAAGTTTCCTAAGTCGGGCACTCGGGATGAATTATGAATGGAATTAGCCAGCTTGACTTGGAATTTCCTCACTTTTACAGGTCTTTAAACAAGATTTTTATACATTCACGTGTAATCAATGAGACCAACACATGAAATGATCCTTAACATAAAACACTGTTTTAGAGTGATTTTGCAGTTAAGGAAACTTAAATATGAACTTCTAATGTGGAAAAGGTAGTTTTTACATATATGCTGCCTTAAAACTGATCTGGAAAACTGATGAGCTGCTCACAGTATTTCTGTCAGAAACTGAAATTAAGTTTATATTTTAAATGCTTTCTTTCTTTCATGAAGCCAATCTGCTTCTCATATCCTTAGCCTTAAAAATACATAAATTTGGTGTCTGGTTATTGAGTTTTCAAGTTGCCGAGTAGAATAATTTAGTTATTCATAAATACAGAGCATAAGGAAATCCTTCCTGAGTGCAAAACTACCTTTAAAATGATCATCTAAATGAGTAAATGATACAAGTACACATCTTGATTTAATTTTGACTATTAGCTATTTCTTATCTTTATATTCTTCCATATTAAACTTGTAATGTCTTAACATTTCCCTATAAACTGGCATGTCCAAATTGATTTCAATAACAGTTTGTGTAATATAAAAACTATGAGGTCAGGATCAATGTCAAGTTTTGGAGAGAAAAATGAACTTGGACTGTTTTTTACTCCAAGACACATGTTCAAATTTATCCCATATACATGTAAAAGAACATTAAAATATTTCTCAACTGTTCATGCATAAAGTAAAACACAACACATTCCAATAATACTTTTATCATATAGATAGTATAACAAAATACTTGGAACAGTTAAAAGAGAGGCACTCATTGAAGTACACATAAAAATTTCAAAGATTAAAAAGCAGTTGGAAAAAATACTTCTTAGTCACTTAGAATTTAATTACTTGCACATTTTAATGGTCTTGTATATTTTGGTAGTAAAATGTTTTTACAAACTTCTAGCCACTTCAAGTACCTCAAACATATAAAGAACCGGGAATATTCTTTTTTCTTCGTAATACATTCAAAAGTATCCACCATCTTGACAGAACTGTTATTATAGTAATAATTTTCTTATACCTGATTATAATATTTCTATAGAATGGAAAACTCTGATTTTTCTTTGGAAGGGGGGAATAGTGGGAGAACTCTTTTAAAACATGTTTTAATATTCATTTAAAATGTATTCATTCCCAAGTTTCTTTACAAAAACCTTTGATATTACAATTTTATCTAGATTACATTTATAGCTTTGGAATAAACCAAACTCCTTGAATAGGGTTGCGCTAATCTTGGTTAACGTTTTTTAAAAGATTACTGACAGCGATCATACATCTACCTGAAGAGAGTTAAAAATACTAATCCTGATGCTTTCAATAGTTATGAAAATATTTTTTTCTGAAGGACAGATGAACTTCAATATGAAATGTGATCCCAGAACAAAATAATACAAGTATAAACTTTCCTTTTGAATTTCATAAATCAACGAAGAAATCATGAAATTTTAAATACAAAACTTTCTGTCTGAACTCTTAAGAAAATCCTGTGTAGTAAAATATTTGTTTCTATATTTGCTCCTTAAGCCTACTTGCCCTTCATTTTTCAAAGGAGCACTGACCAACCACATTCACAATTGCCCTCTGCAGGGAATGGCTCAAAGTCACCGCCATGTCATCTGTCCCTTCCCCGAGGCAGCCACAGTTGAGTCAAAAAGAAATTCTATTACTTATATCCATTCTTTTAAATTGTTTTTATTAGTTCTCAAAGTCTTTCATAGCAAATGTCAAATCATATTTAAATTGTTTTGCTTTTTAACTCCATGCTCCAGACCAGGCTATTTCAAATTCAATACTTTGCAAATGACAATAAACAGGGCTGTTTAAAAAACTGTTAAAGAACACTTTTTTCATATAACTTATGACAATCAAATGTAAAACATGGGGCTATAATTCCCACTATAAGTTAATTATAGTTATTTTAGGCTAGAAGTGTCAAGCGAACGTTGCTTATCAAAAGACGCTCAGGTCTTTCATTTGCCTTGGACATTACCTGGCCACATAAAAATCAAATGCTCATGCCATCCTGAAAATTAAAAATACAAGGCATCCTCCTCCAAGTAACCCACACAGGCCTCGACAGCAAACTAAAGCAGCTTAGGTGGTAACTTTAACTTACCTCTTCTGGGCTTTAGCAAGGGGTTACTGAAAAATATTTACTTCCTGGCAGAATACAGCTCATTCTTAAATGAAGCTTAAAACCTTAGACATCCCTGAGGAAAAATGATCCCAAGAAATGTGTCACTGCCCATTTATTTCCTATTTCACTAACATAATTAATACACTCCTGACACTGACTCCTCAGATGGCAGCGTTTGCATCATTTTGGACTGCAAAACAAGACGTGGCCCGTTGGTTATCTCTAGCTAAAAAACACCCGTCTTTCATTGGGCACCGTCACCGACATCTTTCTCCCTCGAAGACAAATACTTTGCAGATCTCGCACCCTCCTTACAAACCTGCGCGGGGCTTTCGGGGGGAGGGGGAGGCAAGACTTTGGTGGGAGCTGCTTCTCTTCAGCAGAGCGAGGGCTGACTGCAAAGGCGCAGGCTGGGCGCTCGAGCAATTTCCTGCTG
>NW_006777439.1:2398610-2405926 GCF_000442215.2 Lipotes vexillifer
CGGAGCAGCGTGGAGAGGAAGTCGGACTTCTTTTCCAGGCGGAGCCTCCACGTTGGACTTGGGGAGCCTGTGGACGTGGGCCCGGGGCCGGGTCCTTGCTGTAGGCCGGCGGCCCAGCGCAACCAGGAGGGCCGGGAAGAGGGCTCCCGGGAGCGGCGGGCCACGCTGGACTCCGGAGACGAGGCTGCGAGGGGAACTCGCTCCCCGCGCCGCGGACTCCAAGCCCGGGGATGCACTTGAACCGGCGGCGGGGCCAGCCACCCGCCGCGTTCCGAGCGCACCCGCGTCCCGGGCGGAGCCGGACGTGCGCCTCGCGCGCTCCTCGGCCTCGGTCGAGGGAGAGGCCAGACCCGCGGCGCGGCGCTGGGGGCCCCACCCTGTCCTCCGGGGTTAGCACCGCCGCGGGCAGCGCATCCCACGCCGGGACCTCGAGTCTGAAAGCAGAGACCGAGAGCCGCCTGCGGCAAAGCTCGGCTTACACTTCATTTTACGATTTGGAGTAAATGTCACAGGAGAGGGGGAAAGAAAGAAAGAAAGAAAAAAACCCCTGTAAATTCGAGTTCGAGGGGGGCGAGGGCCCGGCTTGCGCGCGGCTCCGGGCGGCGCGGCGGCCGCGGGGGGGGGGGGTGGGTGGGTGGAGTGGCCCGGCGGGGGTTCCCGGTCTCGCAGCGCACCCTAGTGGCCACCCTGCCCCTCGCCCGCTTCCCGCGACGCTCGCTGCGTCTCCCCGAGCTCATTAAAATCCGCAATACATTATTTCTCCCGAAGTATTGACAATGTGTGAGACTCCAGTAACCCCGGAGCTCTTGTCTGTAATCAGCGCATTTATTCACATTGAGGGAGAAGAATCCGAATTAAATCCCCGTGACCCAGATTGGGTTACAGTGTTATTTTCCCTGGATCCTCTTTTAAATCCACTCCACACCGCTTGTCCGTCTATTACATGCTAATTTAATTTTACTGTGGACGATATTTTCAGCATTTGCTGAGGACAGTAAATTTTGTAGTTTATGTTATTTCACTTTTTATGACTTTTTAACACTTAATAAAATTTTATTAGAGCACTTTTGTGTTTACAAGGCCACAAAACTCTTGGCAGATTGTCAGAAGTCCTTTTTATTATGATCCTACTGATATACTGCGAGTAATGAAATAATCATGTCCAGAAATGTATCAAAGGCCAGAGGGATTATCCCACTTAGTAGCTCCACAGATGCGCCCAGAAGAATGCGGACACGGGCAGGACTGGCTGAGAGGCAGCGGGAGGAAGGAGGCAGCCCCCGCGTCCGTCTTTACCATTTCGGTTGTTTGCCTAAGAGGCTACATGCAGGGTCATGTGACTTTCCGCGGTCTCAATTAAAAAAAAAAAAAGAATTTATTCTATTGCAAAATGTGCTTTTCTTTTTATTCTCCTTGTGTGGGCATTTAAGGCTGTTCTAGTGGCAGTGGGGCTGGCTCAGCATATCCGTGTCACTTTCTTCTCATTTCTAAGCGTACTTTTGTAGCATTTAAGCAGCCGATGGTGACATTGGTGTTGATCGGTGCGACTTCTCCAGCCCACAACGAGAGAAGGCATGGGGAGAGCCCCAGGTGGGCTCGAGGTGTTTGAAGGAACTCCCCCTTCTGCCAAACAGCACCTTTTACTGTTGCTTTTTGTTTTGTTTCGCAAAACAGGGGAATAGTGCCTTGAGGACTCTGCTTTCTGCCTTGTACCAAAGAACCACAGTATGCTGCTTTTATTTTATGTTGATTTTTTGGGTAAGACTTGCTCTGAGGACGATACTGCAACTTCTTTTTTTTTTTAAAGAACCATTTTCTTTTCTTTTAAATATATATGTGTTCATTTAACACACTGGTGTTAAATTCATTCTTGCTGCAAAAGAAGGCCATTGTACTTCCTGACCCCAAAAGCAAGGTGGGTGGCTTTGCTTTATAATTACATATTCTGTCTCCAGATTCATATTTCTCTTTCTCCGTTATTTGCTAAGTGGTGTGCCAAAGTGATCAAAGAGATGAAGAAGGGAATCATAAGTGGAGTGATTTTGAAATTACTGTTGCTGTAGCCAGGGACTTTGGCAGTATTTTTCACAAGTGTGTGTGTATGTGTGTGTTTCATGTTCCAACACGTCACGTTTGGATTTTGGAGTCTGTCATTGTTTAAAACAACCCCTGGGAAGCGTGCCCCTCTCTCTGGATTGCCTCTACCACACCCATGTGTGTACTCTTGGGTTCCAATGTGTATAAGGCTACTACTCACGAAGGCTCTTTGATTTCAACTTCAAGGGAGCAATTTTGTTCTTTGTATGTCATTTGATAACCATGGGCAAAACTTAGTGCCTGGTCTAATAGTCTACTGTGTGTACGGGATGGTCTAGGTTCTAAAAAGAGCATCTGAAGGCTAACACCCAACCGTTAAGAAAAATTTATGTCCTGAGACAATTTGGGCAGCCATTTTTCTCTTTTTACAGTGTTTTCCATTTGCAAATATGAGGCAGTTTTTCCTTTTTTCTCTTGTTCAAATGATTTCTCTAACCTAGCTGAAGAACTCGGAAAGAAAGTGACCTTAGGCTGGAAGTAAACACTCTTCCTTCATCCTGGTTGTTATTGATGATTGGTATTCTTTGCCTTTTACTGCAAGAGACACAGACCGGACAGAGAAAAGGGTTCAGATTTTAACATTCTAAATTTCAGAGCATTGTACTCAAGGGCATTTATGCCCAAGTGCAGGAATCAAGAGGAGCATATTAATTTTAATTCTGCTATAAAGTGACAGTTTGATTTTATAAGTAATTTCTGTCTAGCACAATTTAAATAATACTTCAAAGGCTGTAAAAGCCTTCAAGTTAGAAATCTGTTTTATTAGATTATGAAGTAAACCTCTGCTAAAGTAGGTATTTTTAATGCATCAGAGTGTGTTTGTAATTCTTTTTCAAAAGAGCAGGAGATTGCCTTAAATATGATAACTGATGACACACGGCTTGGTCAATGGAGGGCCTAACTAGTGTCCACAGGGATTGTACAGCCCCTTTTAAAGTATTCAGAGCTGAAAGGAAAGAGTAGAGCCTCAATCCTATCACCTAGGGAGTCCATCTTTGAAAAGAGGAGTAAACGAACCAAGCCAGAGGCGTGAAATGGTCCCCTCATGTGACCAAATGCTGTCAGAAAGCAGGAAGGCATGGAGTCAAGAGGACAGACCCTAGAACCACTTTGCTTGGGTCTGATTTCATTCTGCTGCATATTCCCTGTGTGGCCTTGGACAAGTTATTTAACCTCCCTGTGCTTAGTTTCTTCATCTGTAAAATGGAACTAATGCTAGTACCTCCTTCCTAGCTTTGTTGAAGGGTTAAAAGAGTTAGTTTATGTATGTATGTAATGCTTAAAACAAACCCCGAATGCTACTTAAGCCCCAGGAAGACTGACGTATCCATCACCTAGCACACGCCTGGCATGTAGTAGACGTCAATGAATATTTGTTGAATGAGTGTTGACTGTTATTTCATTGACTGCCCTGGTTGCGCAGGTGTGACCCAGGGGGGGCAGTAACTAAGGCAGTGTCAGCCTCACGTCTGCACTTGACTCTACTGAGAATGGACAGCACTCAGGAAAAGGTGTGTTCAACTGCTCTTTTACTTTTTCTGTGGGTTTCTATATTGCCTCTTGATTAGCAATTGGGGTATAAAGTTTCTGAGGAAAGAGGGAGTTCAAATTTTGGGAGGGGGTCCCCATAATCAGCACAGTGCTTTGTATAGAAGTAACAGATAATTGATAAGATAATCTAATATAGGAACACATATCAAAGCACCCTGTATTATCATCTGTTATTCAATAAACAGTACTTACAGGCACTGTGGTAAACTCTTTGATACATGATTTCACTTCATCCTCACACTGACCTTCATGTAGGTAGTTATCATAATCCCTGTTCTACAGGTAAGAAATAGGAAGCTCCAAGAAGTTGAGTGACTTTCCCGAGGTCACACAGCTAGTAAATGACAGATCTGGAAGCTTAACCCAGGTCTGTGGGAATGTAAAATTTACGCAGTTAGTCAACCACTGTTCTACGCTGCCTCCCAATCTGTTTGGTTTTATAGAACCCCTAATCAGTTTGGTCATTTATGATTATTGTGTAAACCGTCATGAAAATGGAAACGATGAAGGCTGGGACCCAGGCCCGTTAGTCTTGATTCATCTGTGTCTCATGCAGTGATTTGAATGCCTGCAGGGCTCAGGGGAGTGAGACACAGGCCTGCTTCCCAGGGCCTTGCCTACCTCAGTTCCTTCCACAGCTACAAGCGGATGTTTGAAAAGAGCCAGAGGAGAAGTCAGGGTTACTTTTTTCCCCCTTTGGAAAAATATGATTAAGCTGAATTTACCTGAAGTATTAAAACAACAGGTGAATGGAGTTGCATGGTGGGCAATTAAAGACTAAAATAGCAGAGCTCAGACAAGTGGGTGGCAGAGCACTTTTTCCTTTTCATCAAAAGTTCTTTACGGGCTTTAAAGATATTCATTCTCCCGAGACAGTTGACAGGTGTCCTGACCATTTCAGGGAATAAAGAACAAACCGAGACAATAGGGAAAGCCTTGATCCACATACAAGGTTACTTAATGGCAAGCAAAGGGGAGTGTTCTGCTTTAACCACATGACTAATTCTGCACCCTTGAAACACATGTGTGTAGAACCCCAAAAGAGGTCATCAAAGAGCTCATGAGAGAGAGATGTTCTAGGGAATATTTAACACCCCCTTAGTAAAAATACATCCAAAGCTAGATTTCAAAAGTGGATGATGAAAAGATGAAAGCTGATAGCAGCTGCCTGGTAAACCCTCTACTTTTCTTGAGAAGAAACGGCTCAATCTTGGGTTCGTGAGATTCCACCACCACCAGAGTGGTTAGAATTCATCTTTGACTCGTGACTTTATTGCTGGGAGAAGGGGAGGGAAAGTGGGAGGAAACAAGTTTCTCCAAGGGGCTCATGACGCTGCAGAGCCCAAGCTCCCTCCCTGCATGAACAGAGAGGCTGCAGGCTCATAAGCCCAGATTCACTGCTGGGTACTCAAGACCAAGCACTGACGGTGCGGGCAAGAGTTCTGGGTTGAGCAGTCCTCTGAGCACTCAACTCACCTTTCTAACTCGGGCTTCTCCTTTTGAAAGAGAAAAGTAATCAGAATCTTAACTCACATGTATAGAGTTTTGGGAATTAAGGCTATATTTAGAGTTGGTTCTGAACACTTCACTATGAAGTCTGAATACATTTTTTAAAAAAATAGATGAGTACTGTATTGTGTCTTGCTGAATATTTGATAAGAACAAGGGAAGACTGAAAAAGCAACACCGTCTGCTGAACTTAACCTCACTAACATACAAATGTAGCACTATGGACAATAGAACTGAAGTTGGAAATCTCTGGAAAGAGACAATTGATGATACTCGAGCCATTTGGCAGATATAATTTTAAGCCACATCAAAACTTTTAAGGATCTTGAGTCATTTTCTTCAAATTTGCCTTGGCTTTCTGCATCTGTGAATTTGCCATGTTCAAGTTTATTGCTGTAACCGAATGACAGTGCATCTTTTTAGAAAAGGGCTGAGTACTTTTTGATTATTTGATGGAAAGAAGTATACTTTTTCCTTCTTATGTATCTTTCAAACCAACTGCTCTGATATAAATAAAATCATGAAAAAACGTATCCACCCTTTTTTAAGCTAAGAGCGAACATTCTGCTCCCTGAAAGTTATGTGATTGCTGAAAGTGTGTTATGAACGAAATGGTTCTCAGCTCTAACCTAGTCAGCTAGCCTGCAGATCAGACCTTATTCCTAAAGTTTCGGAATTGAGAATGAAGGCAATGATCAGCAATGCCAAAATGCAAAACCCAAGGCAACAAAGCAGTGAGCCCGGGCAGGCTGTGAGGACAGGAAGCCGCTGGAACCTGGTTGCTAGGAGACATTAGTCTTTCTTTCTCGGCGGCAGGAAGGTGTCCTTGAGCATGGCTTCCCCTGTCGTTGGCTTTGGACAAGCCGTGAATCAGTCTGTCCTCGCTAGTGCCACCCTCCCAATAGGATCTACCAGCCCACGGTGCAGGTGACACGGAGGGGCAATGATGGGTTCTGTTCCCTCAGAAAGTTTCTCACACACGCCCTCCCTTTCTGATGGACTCTGTTGAAATCAGTAAGCGTTTCATATGTCTACTTTGGGTTATGAGGATATGGCAAAAGTAGATCCCTGTACGGTGCTTACACCTGTGAGAATTTTGCAACATAAAATTACACAAAACAGCCTACAAGTGCTATAGGAAAAAAGAGGGATAGGATATTAGTTAACAGGAATAGAAAGAGATTTCCTAGGAGAGGGAACTGGAGCTGGGAGACTTGGTTAGGGAAGGATGGCTGTGGCAGGAGAACAGCAGGTTGACCTCGGAGAGCTCTCTCGGGGGTGGGAGCTGCGGAGGCCAGTGAACCTGGTCTTTCTTGCTCGCAGAAGCATCCGCAGCACCTAGGACAGTGCTTGGCAGAGGATACGGCCTCAGTGTTCAAGCGCTGACTGTGTGCAGGAGAACGAAGGGGCTGGGACATGAGTGGTGGGAGGCTGGGGCTCACTGTTGGTGCTCCGGGGAAACTTGAAAGAATGTTAATGAAGAAGACTGGTCTTACTGTATCAGAGTGTCTGCACCAGGAAGTGGTGAGAAATGAGGTTGGCCAGGGAAGGGGCAGCCCACTTACAAAGGCTCTTCAAAACTCAACAGAGAATGGCTTAAAAAATTAGGGCCCTACTGGGAGATTCTGAGCCTGGTAGAGATGAGAGTTTTGTGGTCTACAAGTGCTCTTTCAGATGCATTATTTTTCAAATACGTGCAGTTTATTACATGCCAGTTATAACTCAGTGAAGCTATTGAAAATACATGACCTTATTAGCTGTTTGGTATTTGGGGAAATGCACCTGATCGTTATTTCATTTCACAGAGGAGGAAACTGAGAGGGGCCCAGAGAGGCTCATGGCTTGCCTGAGCTCAGATGTTTCAGAGGACAAGCCAAGACTTCTGGGTCTTCTGCCTCACCACACCTCATTTGCTCCTTTCTGGGAGCAGTTCTCTGCTGAGGGGCTTGGGACACGGCTGGCTCGTGTTGGGGGAAGCCAGCTGGGAGGTGATGACAAATGGCTGTTTATGAGGTGACCATGGTGCTGCTCCGGGGATTGGAAAGGAAGGCAGGAGAGCAGGTTTCTCTCTCTCCTTCGCCCTGTGCTTCTCTAGCTTTGCCTTTCCTCCCCCATTCTCCCTCCCTCCCTGCCGGCAGCCCGACCTCAGAGGACATTCC
>NW_006777439.1:2406216-2417257 GCF_000442215.2 Lipotes vexillifer
GTGGCCTCCAGGACTGCCACAGTGGCAGCTTTCGGGCAATACTGTACTGTCCAGGGAGGAAAGGGCAGCCTCCCCCCAGCCCTGGTTTTATTGAGGTAGAATCGATATATAACATTGTCTGAGTTTAAGATAAACAATATAATGCAAATTGCATGTTTGAAAAATTTGCATATTGCAAAACAATTACCACAGTAAGATTTGCTAACATTCATCACCTCATGTAGTTCCAGTTTGTTTCCCTTGTGATAAGAACTTTTAAGATCTACGCTCTTAGCTACTTTCCAATATACAATACAATATTGTTAAGTATAGTCACCATGCTGCACATTACATCCCTAGAATTTATGGATCTTAGAACTGAGGATTTGTACCTTTTGACCACCTTCACCTAATTCCCCACCTACCACCTCCTGCCTCTGGTAGCCACAAATCTGATCTCTGTGTCCATGAGTTTGCTATTTTTTAGATTCCACATATAAGTGAAATCATACAGTTATCGTCTTTCTCTGACTTATTTCACACAGCATAATGCCCTCAAGAGCAACACCTTTTGGATCTGAAACATGACTTCTGTGGCACCTCTTGAAGAGGTCTGATGTAAAAGAGAACACGAAGGATGAGATTTGTATCTCATCAAATATTAACCGACATTTGGACTGCACTTGTGAGTGTTGCATTTAAATATACATTTAAAAAACCATCTTAATAGGATTCCAGACCTGGTTTCAAAAATATTCACCCAACTCTCACATGTGTGAGTGAAAATCACCTAGATTTTGACTTGAAAATATAATGGGCTCAAATATAAGCAATTAGACCATGGGAGAGAGGCCATCTAGTCCTGTGGGCTTTGGGGGCAGATGACTGAAGTTGGAATGGTAGTAAATTCTACCACTTACTAGGTGTTACTTAACCTCTTGGAGCCTCAGTTTCTTCATCTGTAAAATGGGAATAATGAGTCCTATTTAACAGCTTTGCGTGGCAATTAAATAACAAACTGAATATAAGGAATTGAGTGCAGTGCCAGCAATCACCTTGTGGATGGTTGCCCCTGCTGTCACTATCATCATCAGCTCATCATCTTCATCAGCTGAGTTACCAAAAACACTCCTTCCTAGCCCGTGGCATTAGAGAAAAGCAGCCTTGCTTCCTTTAGCTTTTGGACCCTCTCAAGGCTGAAGGTTATATTCATAATGCTACAATTTCAATCATTTTTACCCTTATACCTCCTTCGGCAGCCTTTTTTCCCCCCTAACAACTTGCTTATCTAGATCTATTCAACAAATGACACTGAAGAGCTTCTTAGTACATGTTTGTTGAGTGAATGTATGAAATGAATCACATCACATCCAGTGAGGACTCTTTTTTTGCGAAGGGTGGTGGTGGTGGTTGGTAAGTAGTGTTGATAAACAGGAGTGACTTGGTACAGGGGTTTCTGTGGGGTCAGATCCTAGGCCTTCAACTCAGTCATTCAGAAATTCCTATTCATTTTACTGGAGAGCAACCAGCTGGAAATGGAAAATTCAGTTAACTTGTTCTTTTATGGAAAACATCCAGGTTGGCAGGATTTTCTTCTCTGATGTCCTGTCCCCAGCCCTGCAGTGGCCTGGCTAGATTGACTCAGTGTTCCAACCAGCCTTACCTGAAGCTCCTGTGACACAGCCTCCAGCTCAATGCGTCTTCCAGCCCCAAAGCACTCAGTCAGCCGCTTGGGAAAGGGCAGGCTTGACCATCTCCAGCCCCTCCATTGAGTCTTCTTGTTCTTTTTTGCATCATGAGTATAGACAAGGTGTAGAATGGCACTATTAAGCAGCTGAATACAAGGCAAATGGGAATAGGAGTTTTTGGAAAAGACAGCAAGGAGATCAAGAAGTCTGCCAGAGTGAAAGGTAGTTTGAGGCCAGCAAGACATATCTTCCGGAGGGGTATTACACTAACACCTGGAAACAAGAGGTCTCTTCTTAATAATAGAGTCAAACAGAGATATCCCACCCTTTAATCTTTTAGTCATACTTTGAAGGTAAAAAACAAATTTTTAAAAATATTAGGCCTGTATTTTCCTCTATTACCAGAGGCACTTCTTCAGATTCTACCAAGAACTAATAGTCACCTTGAACAGGCGCTAAGATCCTGGCAACCTCACTTAACTTCAGCTGCACCATCACCTGAAACTCAGATTGCCATGGCAGCACCTATTTTCAGGCTGATGCTGAAGCCAGTTACTGCCACTGGGTTTGTCTTGAGCCATCTTACCTGGGAATCTGGCTTTACATTTCTTTGCAATGAGCTCAGCCCAAGGGTCTCATCCTAGAGGGATATCAGACCTGTATCTGAGAAACACTTTTCTTTTAGGCTCATTTGCCCACCCATCCATCCCACTCTTTAACAAATATTTTCACACAGACTATAGATTCCAAAATGTAGGTACCTTGTCTGTCTTCTCGACTACTCTATCTCCAAAACAGCCCATGTCTGGTATAGCATAACCACTGAAAGAATGTTTGTTCAATACTGATCAAACAGTTATCAAATACCCACTACGTATTGGAACTGGGGCTATCGATATGACAAAACACAGTTCCTGCCTTCTTGGTATTCACAATTCTTTTTCAGCCTGGCTTTGTACCTCATCAGAAAAATAGATTTCAAGGCTGCTAATGCTCTTTTTATATGTTTCGGGGAGAGGCAATAGCATGAGATGCTTCTCTGTTTGGAGAGCTGCTGTGTGTGTCCACGTGATGCCTGTCTGGGATGGAGACCCAGGACCCTGTCAGACAGGCAGGGCAGAAAGGGCCTCCGTGTTCTCAGCAGCTACTTTGAAAGACCTCTGGCTTTGACATTTTTATTGAGAAAGCTGAGACCTCAAAATGGGTTTGGATCCAGAAGCCCTAGAGCAGAACGTCACAAAAGGGAAATGTATTTGAAATATTAAGTCTAAACACGTTTGTAAAAATTTCATGAAAGAGGAGTTTGCTTGAAAAGACATAATTTTCATTTGCTCTTAGTGATGCTATGAAAACTGCAAAGCCACTCGTGGCACTGAAAAATCCACCGATACTCACTAAAATAATAAATATGTTGAATATGGTTCTATTATTTTTGCAAATACTTAATACCATGAATTTAATTCAATTAATTAATTTAATTAAAAATTCAAACCGTTTTTACAAAATAAGACAATTTTACTGAGTTTTCTCCAGAATCCTTTATCCATATTCAGATTAGAATGGCTTGACATCTGTAGCAGTTTATGAATCACAAATGCATGTCAAATCTAGTTCTAAAAAAAAAGTATTTTAAGACAATACAATATGGAATCTGTGAAAATGAAGAAATATGTGTATCTAGATAGGTTAAGAAATGTTATATAATCTACTAATCAAGAGAATTTACTTATATCCCCCCTCTCCCATCCCAAACATAAATTTAAGGAACACAAAAGTTTTATGCTGGTTATTGCTTAAATGATAATTAAAATAAATTCCTATTCTCTTTGAATTGTAATGTGCTCTTTTAAGGTAATCCTTAGCCAAATTAGCCAAATTATTAGCCAAATTATTAAATCTCCATATTCCCTAAGTAATTTCTATTGGAATCCCTTTTGGCCCCATAACTGAAACATTTAAATACACTAAAGGCTTCAGTGAAGGATTAGCATTTGGCACTGGGTGTAAAAACATTTCCCATGGGGCCCTCAACCACTAACAAGCTTTTTGTTTGGGAAAGGGGGCGGGAACGGGGGGAGGGGGGAAGATAGGGGAGAAGTTGGCCAACTCTTGATATCTGAAATCTTGATCAGACACAGCATCGTTTTGGTTCGTGTTGATGATTTGTGGTATTGGTGTTTATCCGTATATCATTCCCTGTTTGGATGAAGAGGACCCAAGACCATTTGCAGCCTTGATGGGTATTAAAGCAGCCTGGCCAGACATCTGGCTGTCAGTTATAATTGCATCCCTGGCCCTGAAGTTGTTGCTGGATACTCCTGATTCCCTTTGAACGCACTAGTGATACACCAGTTTCAGGCCATTGATGTGATCGAGAGTCAATTCCTGGCTTTAGTCTAGTTGGAAACAAGATTTATGAAATGAGGAGGGGTATCCATTTTGCCGGAAGGGTGGCTGTTTTCGTCGGCATTGGGTTTAATGATACAGCAGTTTCCACTGCACCCAGTACAGCTCACTCTTTGGACATGGAGAGAAATAGTGCATCAGAAAATTATTTTCATAGTGTTGCCATGTTTACTGTTTCCTGTTGTCTTTGCCTGAAAGTGTTTTTAACAAAAATTAGGGGTGAGCATAAAAACATTTGAGCTAGGGGATGAAAGGAGTTATTATGTTTCCTTTCCAGGTTAATGTGGCTGCCTTTAATTTAAGCACTATAGACTTAGGACAGGCTATGACACCAATTAAAAACATGAAACTTAATTTTTGGACTAAACAATCACATACTCTTTCTTCTGATATCTGGTTGAGGGTTACTGACGTGACATTTACTTCTCAACCAAAATCCTAAATTTATTGAATTGGTTTTATGTAAGGTACATGGGGCAACTAACATCAGTGCATGTAAAAGTCTAGCAACGTCTCCAAAATTGTAAAGCAGCTATTATAAAGGGAACATACCCTTCTTGGTGACTGTCAGCACAAGGTCAAGAATACATGCAAGCTGGTTCCACGAGCCCCAGACCTACTCATCTTGGTTGGAGGAAGATTTTAATTTAAGATCTAAATTTCAAAACAAATCTATTGATTTTATCTCATAAAGTACAGCAGGGAAAAAAAAAATTTAACTAATAACCTCTCCTTAGCCTTAAATTTAAATCGCATTTTTCACAAGAGTTTTAGTATTTATTGAAAACCAACTGTAAATATTAATCACAACATACTACATTACGAATCATTAAAAATATGAAAAGTAGTCTGCTATATTTGGGTGACAATATGTTTAAATGATAAAACTGAATATTTGTGTTTAATTTCAATGCAAAAAATAATTAAAGGCACACAAATATAACGAGCGGGGTCAGCTTCCTCATCCTTTCACTTGGGCACCTTGTTTCACTCTAGCTAATGATCCTATGAAAAAAGTATTAGTGGTTTCAGTTCAGCCCCTGGTGGTCTATGTCACATATTACATAACCTGTTGGTGGGTCCTCCAGGGCTATATTTTATTTATAGACAGTAGTTTTGTATAATTCTCTCTGTGGAGGGAGGAGGGGGGTTATGGAGAGAGAGGGTGTCCCGTTTTAATCTACTTATTATGCACTTGAAAATAGTGGAAATATTTATAAAAAGAAGTCAAGTTAAATTCTGTAAGACATTTTGATGCGTTCAAATAAATTCTAACCTACAACTCTACACCAAGTGCTCAAGTCATTATGTTTGAAAGAAAAAAGTCACTCGTGACTTTGACTCCATGTGGAAAATTACCGAACACTGCAGTTTTTCTAACCATAAAAATCCTCATTTCCCATGTGCAGTTGGTTAGCTCCTCACCGCGTCCCCAAGGAGTCTATGTGAGTCTGAAGCACTGCAGAAAAATGAGAATTTCCACACTTTAACGCAGCCAAGGAAGCATTTTTAATGATTAAAAATAAGAACAGAAGTGAAAGAGGAAGGGATCCTGGGTCCTTGTTTTGTTCTGTTTTTTTTCCTCCCATAAAAAAATGCGAGCGTGGGGTCTCCCAGGTGAGTCAAATGTGGGCCTGCTTTTAATTTTTATAGGACTTTTTTTTTAAAAAAAGAAGGGAAAAAAACCCCAACTCTCTTAAATTTCCTCACTCTCAGTTGCACGCTGTGAATGCTAAAACGAAAGGAGGCGTCAGGGCCAAATTCACCGTACAGCTTTTGTGGGCTGTTAGAAGCAGCTCTCAGGATCTGGGCTTTTATTCAGGTTTGCTAAATAAGTGTGCATTTTTGACGAGTTCTTTTCATCCTTCAGTTGAATGTACACAGCCGATGCTTCCAGCATTTTACAGACACACACACACACACACACACACGCACAAGTTTTACACACTTAAAGAAAATGAAAATCTTTAGCCCCTTAGTAGCAACATTTTAAAAAGCAGCTAGATATTTGGATCAGAGAGTAGAATACTTTCAAAGACGACTCTCGTGGGCACGTGTTAACTGTTTTCTGTGCCACCATTTCATTGTGTGAGAGCGGACAGCAAAATGGTGGTTCCAGCATTTTGTTGTATGAGGGCTTCTTTGCAGACAGCCTCCCATCTCGGCTCCCAGAACCAGTTCGCATAGGAGAGAAAAGCCAGATTTCTCAGGCCCAGGGACGGATTCAATAAAGCATACACACAGATCTTCCTCCACTCACTGCTTTGCAGACGCTCAAGGAAAATTTTAGGTACGTATGATACAGAGAGTAAATCCTGATTAAAATAAAGAATGCAACAGAAATGATATTTCAGTTAAACACGTAACTCGATGATGTTGGTAAATGCAGATGTTATGAATAGACTGTCCAACGTCACAGTTAGTAATCTACCTTAAGGAAAGATCCAAGACAGTGTTAGTATAGAGAATGTGAATGTTTTACTTGTGAATAAATGATCTTTCCAGATCAAGGCTGAGGTCATTGGCAAGTGAGCTTAGGTGAGCTCATTCCACAGTTATTTGCACAGGCAAATCAGGCTTCTAAATTTTTCTTATCTTACAGCCTTTTGTTCATGAGAAGCTCTTTGATTAATTTCTTAAAATAAAAATATTAAAATAATTGAACAATGTAATGATTGAACTTTGCTACTAGTATTCATTTTGAACTAGCTCCTAAATAGAACCAAAGGTAAGATAGATTTTGACTTACCTTTCACTGGACCTCAAATCGAAGAGAGATAAATTTGACCGAGAGAAGAATCTGACATTGCCCCTTACTGCCTACGGCTGAATCACCGCTCTCTTTTGTCAGAAGGAAAACATTTTCTTCTCTATGCGGTGTATATTTTTAAGACTGAAGAAAACAGAGGCTCACAGCATAGAGTATTTTTTTTGCCATTTGACTGAAGTTTCCAAACATTTGAGTTTATAAAAACGATGGTGCTACATAAAGTAGACCTGCAGCAACACTGTTTATGGCACACACAACAATATTATTTTCTCTGTTTGGTGTGCAGAAATTGTAAATAGGAAAGTGCATAAAGCTATTAAATCTAGTAGCAAGAGGAATCTTACGGCAAGGTTTGTTATACCAATGCCTGAGAAAGCTTTATTTTTTATCTGTGGGTGTTAAATTTTCGTGCTTGCCACAATATGTTAACTCCGGAGCTATTTATCTGGTAGCATCTTGGAGAAAAAGGAAATGGACAGATGTCCATAAACAAATGGCTCCACCTGGTGGTAAAGAGAAGGTATGAACTGTTGATGAGGAGAATTAATGCTGTAAAGGGCAAACAAATGGAAGAGCAGCATCTACTCTGCATGTGTGTGTGTGTTTCTGTTAATAAATATATTTGAAGGAAGGATAATGACACAATTCCCCAAATTTGGATTTCAGTGTTGATATAGCTTTCTAGCTATCATCATTTATTTCTTTCAAATTCGATCCTCCCAATACATTTACAAATTATTTGATTCCAAATGCATCCATGAGAACAGACATTAACATGTGACCCTGACAGATATGAAGCACAATAGAAGGCAAACTATCCAGATCATCTGATCGTCTTACTTTTAAGTAAAATACCAACCAGTAGACAAATTTAAACAAAGAAAGCATTTGCTCCAACCCAAAGGTGTTCTTTGGGTAACTTTGTGGCTTACCTCATTAGGAAGGACTGGAGAGGATGTGGTGCAGAATTCAATCAGGGGAGGGAAGAAATAATTTCAAATACATGACTAAGAAACAGAAAATTATTCATTTTAAAATGGCATTTGTGGCTGAAATGTTGAAGAATCTGAATCTACATATTGTGACTCTTCCACCTTTTCAAACTCTAAAATTAGACCAGAAACTACACATACCAAATGCTATGCAAAATGTAATAGAGGCACACCGTTTACGGCTCTCGATGTAAGATGGAAATTAAATCTTCAGCCTCCAATAAAATTGTATTTCTGTAATAAAACTGCTGCACCTTGACACTAGACTACATTGAATCCCAAATTAAACACCCCATTTACTGTACTGTAACAAGCAAAAGAGTCTGCTACACTGAACAATATTACAGATAGAGAAAGGTATTATATTTTGCTTTACCATCTAGGTAGAGTCCACCCAAAACAGGCTCATTCCCCACCCCTTCTTTCTTAGAACACAATGTATTTTGATGAGGGAAAAATATAAGGTTCGTCTTTCATTGCTAAAATGTCTATTTCTTCCTTAAGTATACAAACCTGCATAGGTGGGTAGGTCTAAAAAAGTCCGTCATGGATAACTCAGTCCCATAAGCAGAAACAGCCGGTGTGCTAAGGGCTAGGTACATTTCTTTACGCATTGTGTATAATGCAGATGCTTTTCCCTAGAACGTCCATGCACCGTTCATTCCGTATCCACTTCTGCAGCGCACACGTGCTGCTACAGAATAAACGAAGGTTTTAAACTTAGGATCTGTTCTTACAGGTTGTGTATTTATCTCACGCAGTGTTGATTTAGAAGAATTAGACTGGATATTGTTCTAAGATGGTAGGTCGATCTTTTTTTTCCCTCCAGGCCAACACGGCCGTCCGGCATTTGTGAAGGGGCTTTATGAGAAGTTAAAACCTACCGAGGGTGAAGAATAGAGAACGATGAATACTAATGTTTCTTCATCTTACCTGCTAAAGTGCAGGCGAGCAGGGCGGGACGCTGTGTGTCTCGGTGTCTCTACCATCCTCCGGCCGGCCCCCGCGGAGCCCCCTCTAGTGGACGGAACGGGAAATTGCCTCTCCTGGCGGCCTCTCTCCGTTGAATAAATACCTCCCCTCCCCCTCTCTCAGGAGATGGTGGATATTATTAACCTTCAAGCACAATACAGCGAGATGAATGTTAATCGTGAAGGGATTTCTAATCAAGTTTAATAGTGTAGGACAGAAAGGAGTTGTGTTAGCAGTTTTAATCCTGCTAGAAATGCTAATTTTTACGTTTCGTATGATCGGTGAGGTTAATACGAAAACGGCAACAGCTACGTTTCCATTCGGAAGTTGTTGCCTGTAATTTTGAGGCAAGTATGGAGGAAAGGGACCGAGTCCTTAGTGCGAATGACTTGTCAAGAGGCTAATTTCTTGGGAGACATTAGAGATTTGAGGCTTGATGTTTACTCAGTTCAAGAAAAGAGAATTCTCTGCTGGGAGAAAATCTCGAGTATGAGAAGCCGTGGGGAGAAGTTTTGGACCTGCGAACATCACGTGTCTACACAAAAGGATGCAGAGGTTACGGCGCTGAGTACTGACGTTTGGAGCACTTCCATCTTTTATGTTTCCCTCTATGGTTCATTGCCATTTTTGCCGACATGTAAAGGTAACTTTTTTTAAAGCAGATATTTCACCCTGACTTAGGAAACAGAAAGAGCACTTAGGAGTACTAGATGAGCAGGGAGTCCCCATTTTTGTCGTCCTCGCCTCTGTCTCTCTCATTGACTCAAGAGACATCACCTGTGCTCTCCTGTAAGGATGCCCTACTGTGCCCAGCGCCGATGCTCCCACTCTGGCAAAGCTGGCATCTCCTGTACCTCTGCGGTCTGTCCTGGTCCCTGGCTATTAGAGCTGCAGTTCTTGCAGCGCAGATATGCACATGGAAGTGAGGGCTTTAGATGTCGTATAAGCACTATCTTCAGTGCATACTTTTACTTGACTTTGATTACCCTAAATTGTATGGCTCAAGCCTAAACTACTCTAGTACTGCCATAATGTCACCCACCGATAAACTGGAAAGCCTTTTGCTGCAGTGCAGTTTACCAGTTCAGTGTGGGCCTTGAACAGTTTCCTCATTTTCATAGTTTACATGTTTAGTCTAAGTTTAGAAAACATCTAAGTAATAAAAACAAATGATCAAAAGATAATTCATGAAGGCTATGCACCTATGTGGACATGGTCCATTTTAACTGTGTTGTGCCAGCCTCCAATATGTGGCTATTGTATCATTTATCATTATCATTTTTAACAGACTCCTTAAAAAATGATTCAATGTAGAGGAGATAAAAATGATTGCCCGGTGTGAACATAAGATGCAAAATCAGTGACCAACATTATTTTCCCATCAATAATGATAACTGTACTAACTAGTCCAGGCATCACACCTGTGCAAAAACCCTTATCCCTATTTTACAGATGAAGTAACTGAGACACCAAAGGTTAATTGCTCGCCCAAAGCCACGCAGCAACTCTGTCAGTACCACGATTTAAATCTCCCACTCTTGCTTCCTTGGCAATAGAGCAATTATAACTGTCTTCAAAGGAGGGAAACTTACTGCTTTTATCACAGGAGGTAGGCATTAATGAACAACGGCATAAAGAGGTCGCATATTATTTGTTTTAAAATTGTAGAATCTTTCTTGTATTAGTGGAGTTTTTTACTGTGTTTTCTAGGTTGGAGTTACTTTAGTGTCTAAAATTCCACATTGTATACTTTTAGCAAAATCAATAGTCACCCATTCAAATGAGGAGATGGTAATTAGAGATGGGACAGACCCCCAACATATCCTTCGTTTGAAGATAGAGTAAATTCAGTGAGATCATCTACTTCTTTTCATTTTCTTTCTCAGAAGAATATGTGTTTTTTCCCCACCCAAATGTTTCAGTGAACATTGCAGCTGTGCAGCAAGAGGCAGTTTTGCATGCATATAGTCTGAGAACAATGTGGAGTATTTATCCCTTGGGATAAAAAAAAAAAAAAACAGCAACAACAAACTTGAAAACAGATGGTTCTGATACAGTCTGATAAGAATGTAAACAGGAAAATATCTTTGTTGACTTATTTCTTAGTAATCGGTAATAATTGTTATTGTCTGGAGATGAATTACAGTCTTGATTTCGCAAGCGTGGCCACCAACAGCCTCTGAAAAGTGAAACTAAATTTCTGATACTGGTGAGGAATTATTGACTCCTGCTGA
>NW_006777439.1:2417267-2438237 GCF_000442215.2 Lipotes vexillifer
CTTGATTGATACGTAAGAATGAAAACTTTAGAGAGGACCATTTCTGCATTCCTAATTGTTTCTTTTGTCATCATGTGATTTAGAGATATTAAAGCCCTTACGGTCTATCCACGAACGGGTGTATTTGAAAAATAACTTAAAATTTCTCTACAGCTTACAGCACTAACATTCTCCTTCCGTCCTCCCTCCCTCCCTCCCTTCCATCCTTCTTTCCTTCCTTCCTTCCTTCCTTTCCTCCCTTCCTCCCTCCTTCATTCTCTCCCTCCCTCCATTCCTTCCTGTCTTTTCTTTTTATGATCTTATTATTTTAGATGATAAAACCTTCTCCCTTTAGAGTCTGGTATTTCTTTGAACTCATTATATTTCTTTGTCAAAGACTTTACTTAGACTGATTGTTTAGATTCAATAAACGTTTAATAAATGCTTCCTATTTGCCAGGCACTGGGGATACAAAGGTGAATCAGACAGACTTTCTTCTTTTATAGGACTCATAGTTTAGATGGAGAGGCAGGTACATAAACAAATAACTCTCCCTCAATTTGTGACCAAGTGGGCAAAGTGGCATGGAGAGGAGTGGGGAAAAGGATTCACTCCTTGGGAGAATGGGGAGCTTTACAAGGGAGATATTAGATCAGGCCTTAAATATTGCTGTGTCGAATCCTGGCTGCAGACATCCACAGGCTATGAAATCCTGAATGAATACTGAACATTCAAATTGCCGACCAGTTCTTTGGATCAGGTCATTGTAAACCATTAGTTGTTTGGGCAGTGTGTAAGATCATGGGGTCCTGCCACTATCCAGAAGTTTTGAGAGATATTCTTCTTTTAAAATACAATACTTGCGGGCTTCCCTGGTGGCGTAGTGGCTGAGAGTCCGCCTGCCGATGCAGGGGACACGGGTTCGTGCCCCGGTCCGGGAAGATCCCACGTGCCGCGGAGCGGCTGGGCCCGTGAGCCATGGCCGCTGAGCCTGCGCGTCCTGAGCCTGTGCTCCGCAACGGGAGAGGCCACAACAGTGAGAGGCCTGCGTACCGCAAAAAAATAAAAAAAAACAAAAAAAAAACAATACTTGCAATGGAAAACTTAAGTTGTATTCCTCCATGATGTTATACCATTGGAAAGAATAATCCCTTCTTTAATATGAAGTTCAGCCATCTGAAAATATTTTGTTAGCAAAGTAAATGAATACAGGTAGTCTATGCAGTTTATCCCAGAAACCCTTGGCACTTCTTTTTTTTTTTTTTAACAATATTCAACAAATATTTAGTAAGTATTTCTATGTGCCATATACTGTGCTAGGCATGTAGATTAAGAGAACAAATAACATATGTAACCCCTCCTTGTGAAATCTGATGGGAAAGGACAATGTCAAACAGATAACTACCCAAATTATTTATTATTTAAAATGTGACAACTGGTATCATATGTGATAAATGCTGTTGTTAAGTCTACCCAGCTTGTTCTGGTGACAGCAACTTGATTTTATTTTTTGAGAACTACCCTTCACCATTGCATGAAACCTTGATGGGACTGTCAATCAAGTGTCCTACTCCTAGCTTGTGATCCAAGGTAGGCCGATCAGGGGCTCTTTCCCAGGAATGAGCAGGATCTGTCTCTAGTTTCATAGTCTAATATCTTGAAAGTCTGTAGTTGATTCATCTCTAGCTTTTTCTTTGGTTTTGAGAGTGACCCTATATCCTTCCAACAAATTTGTTAAGTTAATCAGCTTCCACTGCTTGTAACCAGTAATAGTATTTATAGAACTGCCTCAAAATCCAGTATTCAAATAAGAAGTAAACTAAGTTTTGAGGGTTTGATGGAGTTTAAGGTTAGAGAATCCATTTGACTGTGATGCTTAGGACACTCTATTTTGAATAGCATGATTTTGGTGACATAGGATTAATTTGTTTTCTGGTGTCTGCAACAAATGTTATTTCTATGATAATAATATCAGAATTCATAATCATATTTATAAAACAGTGTAAATATTATAAACTTTGACAGTCCAAAAGCTATACTCTGACAGAAGTCTGGAGGTGGAGGGCTGTGTTAACCTTCTTATCTGAGAGTGCTAAGGTCAATAAATATTTTCTAAAGCTGCTAGATCCGGAAGTGGAGGGATAATTGTAAGTTATACATACGGATAAGTTATACATCTACCCAACTGAAGAACTATAAAATCATGAATTAACCTAAACTGGGGAGAAGATAGAGGAGGAATGAGTGAAATTTTTCATCATTCATGTAGAGAAGTCAATAGCTACTGAGTGTCTAAGGTTGAAAAAAATCAAAACAGGTAGACATATTATTTATTTAGAGCTCAAGTAGAAACTGCTGGAAGAACTAAAATCTAAATTTATTAACAGTGACTGCCTTTGGGGAGCAGTTAGTTGGTGGTGGGAGAAAGGGCTAGAAAGAGAGCATATTTTGACATGAACTTGGCTGGGGGAGATCCAGCATTCCAGAAATACATGAGTCATTAACCTAGTGATGGCATTAAGAGAGAAACACTATCCTGAGCTGTATTAAGACAAGCATCATTTGTAGCCAGGAAGTAATCCTTGTGTAAATTCATCGTAGGTCAGGCTCTCATTTGAACATTACACTTTAGGTCTGTAACTTAAAACGTATGTATAAAAATGGCATAGAATTCACGTACAGAAAGAAGACAACGATGACAGGGATTGGAGGCTATGTACAAGAAAGGAGGCGGGTTATTTATCCTGGAGAAGAGAAGGTTGAAGGCGGACAAAATTAACAACCTCTGGGCAGTGAGGTGGAGCTGTGGAGAACACTAGCCGGCCTTCTCCCTCTCACTGGATGGAGCAGAAGGACAGGAGTTTGAGTTGACAGCATCAGGAGAGAGTCTGTTTTTAGACACAAGAAAGACTTTGTGATCTGTGAGTATGACTGAACTGCAGAACGGGCTGTCCCAAAAACTTCGGAGTACTTTAAAAAAGAAGACAGAACCATTCATTTTCAAAATAAGGGCTTGTACCAGATTTTGGTTTCCTTTGGTGATGCAGCAAGCACATTTTACAGTCTGATGTCTGTGAGTTTACATACAGAGAAAGGTTAATGATAAAGCTGTCTAAATAGTCCTACCTTGGCTGTGATTCCCAGGTAATATCTCACTAGGGGAAAAAAATCAATATTCACAATATTTCTCTGGAGTACTATGCTAACTCCTGGTTCCCTTAAAATATATATGCACACACATATACATATTACTTTATATATCATGTTTTAAAAGAAATGTGTATATTCTTAGGAGTGGTAGTTATCGAATTCAATGTTTGAACTATTATTAAAATATTCATAGTTTATTTTTCTAACAGTAAAAGGAATAGATTTTTAATGCTAACAAACTTTGAAAGCACAGAAAGCACAGAAAAATACAACATTTCTTCCATTAAAAACTGAGCAAGCAAACAAAAAACATACACAAAACAGCCCTGCCATCTCCTGACTGCTGCCTAGGTGGTCCAGCTGGGTTTCTCTGGTCGGAATCTGCTCGCTCAGGCTTGTCTTTCAAGAATGAGTTAGGAGTGCACGATGAGCTGCATCTTCATCCTTCCTCCTCACTGCAATTGGATCTCATTTCCCATCCTCTGCTACGTCTGTTGACACAACAAGTAGAAATGTGGGAATGGAGCATTGATTTACCTGGCACCTAAATCAGGGCTGCTCCCTTTCCAAAGCTGGTTGTCTAATCTGTGTGTAGGTAGCTGTGGCCCTGGCAAGACCTTCAAATAACCAGCTGAGTGTTGGTTCAGCCATTCGTATTTAACACCTGAATGGGAGTCTTCTTCAACTTTGGACTTTGGGTCTGAAGAGGAAGCCTGTTTATCTGGGGCTCATGCTTGCTTGAGGTTTGGTGTAGCGGGCCAGGAAGCAGGAGTGGAGGAAAGGACTACTGGTTTTTTAAGTGGTGGCTGCCGCAACAGGGTTCCAGAGCTAAAAGAAGTTTGAAAATTGCAGACCATGCTGGTCGCAGGGACAGAGGTGTGACTTTATTGCCCGATCTTTCTAGTCATGCATACCACTTAAGTTATGTATTTGGTGTCCTTTCAGGGCAGTCCTCACCCTGCCCATCACCTCGCTCCAATCTTCGTGAACTCTCAAGTCAGAAAGATACTCTGGTTTCTCTTGATTTCCCCTGGAAAAAACATACTCCTTTCTCTCTACCTCTCCTATCTATAAAATTGCTGTATGGAATACACAAGAGCTGGGGTCCTCCTTCGTTCACCTGCAACTCCAACATGCTTAAATCTTTAACCCTTTTCTGCACACTTAACTCTAATGCTCGTTGCAATGTTTGGACCCACATCTGCCCTGAGCACACACACGGACACCATGTGATCACTCTCATAATGAACTCAAGGCATTTCAGAACTAGAAGGAAGTGCTAAGGAATTTCTAAGCTTTTAATTTGCAGATGAAAAATCAAGACCTAGAGAGACTGGATATCTTGCCCAAGACCACACAGCTGCTTAATGGCAGATCTAAGACTAGAACCCAGGTTGTTTATTTCCTAGGATTTTGCTGCTTCTTCCAGAAAGTACCGTCAGAGAAGACAAGGGCAACTCTCTGCTCTCATCAGCCCGCCCGGTTCCATCCTGCTCTGGAGTTGGCAGGGGCATGGAAGCCTTCTCTGGGGAGCCACTGGTCCCTAAAACTTAGTATTTAAGAAAAGTCATTATTATTAGATATTCTCTGTAACTTAGTATGGTTATTTTCCTGAACAGATCTATAGTATTCATATTTATATAATAACCAGAGGTTTATATAAAAAGATCTATGCAGACAAAAGGTTACTTTAAAAGAAAAATGACACCAATGAATTCTTTGTCTTTCTCATTTTAGTCTCAAAATCTCAGAGAGTTAATGATTCTTGCCCTTTTGTTCATCAGTTTCCTTATCCCTAAAATAAAGCAATATGAAATAGTCTCTAAGATCTTTTCAGAACCTCAAAAACTTGGATCTCTGGACTTGGATTTTCTGAAGACTTAAGATTTGGGGACTTTACCATTGTTTTGAATACTTCATAATGAAGCCTTTCTAAAATGTATGATCCCTTGCCTGCTGTTGTACAGAGTGTAGGCTTTGAATCTCCCCTTGGTGAGCCAGGATCAGGTGTGTGAGAGCACCCATGCAGCTGAGTTACACCAGCAATGTCCTCAGAACCCAAAACAACCTTCAGACCACTGGCTTTTTGAGTTCTTTTGTCAGAAGTGATATAATTTCTGAAAAAACTGAAAAACAACAGGAAGGGAAGTGAAAAGGCTCAAAGGCTACTAATGAATGGGGAAATTGGCCAATGGCAGAAAGCTGAGTGCCTTTTGACCTCCAAAATGTTTTCATTATTTTTTTCTATCTCTCGCATTGACACTTAGCTCCTGAGAAATTTCTTCACAGGCTGTTCTAGGTCTAACATTTGACTGGTTCAGCCATAAGGAATGCGAAGGGGCAGACCTATGTGAGGCTTTGGGGTGGCACCAATCGAGGGAGTTGGGGGGTGCTGTCAGGGTCAAGAAGAAGCATCTAAAGGTGAACCATTTGTTGTCCAGTTATACTGCCATCCCGGGTTTTTGTTTGTTTGTTTGTTTGTTTTGAGGTACGCGGGCCTCTCACTGTTGTGACCTCTCCCGTTGCGGAGCACAGGCTCCGGACGCGCAGGCTCAGCGGCCATGGCTCACGGGCCCAGCCGCTCCGCGGCACGTGGGATTTTCCCGGACCGGGGCATGAACCCGTGTTCCCTGCATCGGCAGGCGGACTCTCAACCACTGCGCCACCAGGGAAGCCCCATCCCACGTTTTTGACAGCGCAGTTCATTCATGTAGAAGTGTATACATGGTATAATTAGTAAGACTCTGAGCTCATAAGTATCCTGTGACATGAACAGTAGGTTCTAATCTCTTTCACTGTAGGAGCTACATGACTTTGTTCCACCATTCCTGATGTCACTTGTGTCAGGAAATGGCTTTCATGCCCTCTCTTTAACTGGCCAGAGGGGAAGGAGGAAGGAAGGTGAACACTGAGGACCAGGACAGCAGAATATTGCCCTCTAGTCATGTCGCGAATCTGTCCTCAACACAGCCAACCCATGCATTCTAGTTATTGTCACAACTGACATCAGCTCCAGTTACAGAAGCTTGAGAATATTTTAAAATATTCTTTGTACTCAAGATTACATAGATAGCAGGGATATATATATATATCCCTCCTTGATTTTGGAGTCAGGATTTAGAGCCCTTCACTATGAGGAGGCTAACCTTAAGTTGAACAGTTTGAATTTTATTATTAAGTTTTATTCAGGCTGCAAATATTTTCATTAGCAAGAGCCTAAAGGTGACTTCCTAAGCCAAAACTGGACACACTGCTCCTCACTCTGCCCCAGCCATCTCATTGCAATGGTCACGTAACAGCTGGAAAACCAGTAAAGTTGGTGCTGAATGCTAAGCCTCATCCAAAAAATTTGAAAGGAATAATGAGATAAAAAGCCTATAGAGAAAGGCAGGAGCATTCCAGCTAAGCTGTTATATTTTGGAAAAATCTTTTAACCTCTCTGGGGCTTGTTTTCTGTGTCTGTAAAAGAAGGAGCTTGAACTCTATGATTCTAAGCATCTGGGCATTAGGTGTATTGACTACCACGCCTGGGGCACAAATGCATTTTTGGAGCGGTTCTGAGTTTTTCAGAAATTGTTTGAATAAGAGATTGATAGAGAAGATGACTTCTGCTTGTCAACTCCCAAAAGGTATATTGACCTTTGTCACTGCCCGGTACCTGATTAGTGGATCAGAGAGCACGAGTGCCATCCTGGCTCTGCCGTGGAATCAGTCCCACTCTGGGGCCTGGTCCCCGTTATACCACAGAAATAGTAAGGGAGTAGGGCAGCACGTTTGCCAAAGGGAGCCTGTGACAGTTATAGCTCATCGTAAATGTTTAAACAAGAGTAGATCGTATTAATGTGGAGAGAGAATTAAAAGGGATCGAATGTACTAGAGAAACAGCAAAGGGTGGAGGAGGGTCAAGGGATTGGGCCGAAAGGGTATCACCCTGTGGCCCTTAGAGACATTTTATAGAGCTTGGGGATGCAGGTTGGAGGTTATTCATGTGTCTGCTACTAGCATGTACACATTTGGTGCAAATGTCAGTAGTAGATTTGCTTTATGATCAAGGTGGCAATTTGCAATTCATCTCTTATAAAGAACATGAACCGTTTATTAAAGACTGGTGTGCATTGTGAGTGGCATTTATTACAAATAAATAAATAGCATAGAGGTCTTAGAATAAATGAGCAATTATCAATTTAAAAATTGAGCTAGCCTGAAATTGCTGAAAAGATGCAAGCATTGTAGTCTCTTCTATGTGGAAATATCTCTGTATTTACAGATTGATATACTTCCATATGCTTCTAGTTATACTAATACTAATGTCTAAAAACTTGAACATTTCAAAAGTTGAACAATTTTACAGAGACCTCTGTCAAGATATGAAGCATTACTGGTTAACAGGGGAATATATACTTTTATGTCATTTGAAATGTATTACAACAATTATTAAATAAGTATCCAGATTTATATCTTTCTTTAAACCTCAAGCTAAAAATCCTCAAGAAGCATAAACACAATCCCCAAAAGTATTGCTTAACAGTCTAAGAAAAATATAATTAAAGAGGCCGATTTTAGGCATCTATGCCATTATTTTAAGATATGTTTAGCATTTGCATTTAGCGGAAGGATTGGGTTATTAACCATACAACTTATCACCCTTAGTAATCATATTAACAGAAATAAAATGTCCAGAAACTAGGAATTTGACTAGTAATCCACATTTTATACTGATTATGGGAGACACATTATAGATTATAAATACGTAAGATAAAAATCCCAGGTTACTGAGTGCAAAAAATAAACTTTCACATATTTTACAAGCATTGCCTGGTCTGAACTATTTATAATACTTTAGAGTGTACTAGCATTTTTTTTGTGATATGAAAAGTAATAGAATCTTAGTAGTATGAGGTGTCACTAGAGATATTTGCTATTAAATTGTTGCTGAGTGTGCTGAGGTTTGGGGTAGAACTATCGAGTTTGCAGATTAGCAAAACAGGTTCTGGCAATGTTTTAAAATTGAGTCAGTGTTGCTTTAAAATGAGGCATATTTTAAGGATTCACAATAAGAATTTAAAAGTAGATGAAAAGGGCTTCCCTGGTGGCGCAGTGGTTAAGGATCCTCCTGCCAATGCAGGGGCACAGGCTCGAGCCCTGGTCCGGGAAGATCCCACATGCCACGGAGCAACTAAGCCCGTGCGCCACAACTACTGAGCCTGCGCTCCAGAGCCCGCGAGCCCCAACTACTGAAGCCTGCGGGCCTAGAGCCCGTGCTCCGCTACAAGAGAAGCCACCGCAACGAGAAGCCCACGCACCACAACGAAGGGTAGCCCCCGCTAGCTGCAACTGGAGAAAGCCGGCGTGCAGCAACAAAGATCCAGCTCAGCCAAAGATAAATAAATAAATAAATTTATATTAAAAAAAAAAAGAAAAAAAAAATAGATGAAAAGATTGGTTTCTTATCCTCAAGCGGTCTATGTTAATTAGTGCTTTTATGTAAACTAATTTTATGGCTGTCTACAGGTTTCAGCACACACGAGCAGGGGTGTGAGAGTGAGGTAAAGTTCACGAGAGACTAACTGAAAATGAGGTGTGACATTAATTTTAAATAAGCATTTTCCTATTTTGCTTCTGCTTTCCTTTTATTTTAAAAATTTTCCCCTTTCAACCATTATCAGTGCAAACCCAGAATGGCCCGATTATGTGAAATTAGCCTCTTGTCTGTTTCTGATTCTCAATTTGGTATATTTTAGATTCCACCCTGAATTTTGCCAGTGGGAGTCCTCTTCTCTCCAGGGCACTGTGAGGTTTGGGGGACACCAAAAAAAAATACACTACACTCATCTCTTCGCCACTTGCCATGGGGAAGCTTGCATTTGTGTCCTTATTTCTTTTTGCTTTGAGCAGAGTCGCCCAACATAATAAAGCTGCTTGATGAAGGCAGAACAGTTAAATTGACTGTCTTCTCCCTGTCCACCAGTTTAAAAAGAAAAGGTCAGTGGTATGGCAAGAGAGGAATTCTTTACAGTTGCCAAATAACGGTTTTAATTATTTAGAATTGCCTATGTGCCACGGAGATAGTTACGGGAAGTTTCCTAGTGGAAATCCTAGTAGTTTGGCAGCAATTGTTTTCAACAGTCATGTTCAATTTATTTTGAAACAATTGCTTAAACCAGAATTAGCTAGTTATTTAGTCACAGATAAGGTAGTTAGCTTGTATGATATGATTAACCAAAGTAATTTGTAATTAACTATCATGAAATATCTGACCTGGAAAAACAAGTCTTTCATAAATTTTACTAATTTTCATGCTACTAGTAATTATACCTATTAGAGGCCTATATTATACCCATCAGAGAGCCTTTATTTACTATTTAATTAATTAATTTATTTATGGCTGCGTTGGGTCTTCGTTGCTGCACGCGGGCTTTCTCTAGTTGTGGCGAGTGGGGGCTACTCTGTTGCGGTGCGCGGGCTTCTCATTGCAGTGGCTTCTCTTGCTGTGGAGCATGGGCTCTAGGCGCATGGGCTTCAGTAGTTGTGGCACACGGGCTCAGTAGTTGTGGTTCACGGGCTCTGGAGCGCAGGCTCAGTAGTTGTGGCACACGGGCTTAGTTGCTCCGTGGCATGTAGGATCTTCCCGGACCAGGGCTCGAACCCGTGTCCCCTGCATTGGCAGGTGGATTCTTAACCACTGCGCCACCAGGGAAGTCCCCTTTATTTACTAACATTGTTGTTAATTAATTCTAATCGTAGAATTCCAAGGATCCTGAGACGTTATTTTATCTAGCTTCTTACCTTTAGAGATTAGGCTAAAGCTCTGCCTCTTCCTTGAAAATGATTCTTTCTGCCCCAAACCTTGGCAAAGCCTTCCTTCCTTTGAATTCTCTATAGTATCCGTGCTGGACTTTGTCACTTAGCATGGGTTGCCCTGTGTTGTAATTTATACATGTGTCCTATCTCCTGAACTGGAGTCAGACCCTCCAAGGCAAAGGCTGGATTTAGATATTCTGGTCCACTTCCCCCAATTCTGGGGCTGTGGTCTACCATAGATCATCCTTATGCACTGAGGGTGATGATGTAAATTTATCTTGAAAACCATGCTAGTCCTTAACAATCCTCTCCTGATACTTGATCAATGACTTGAATTAGAAAATGTTAGAGATGCTTGGGACCTTGGAGATGGTCTGGTCTAATCTTTGTTTTACATATAATGAAACTGTGTAAGGCCCAAAGAGGCAAAATCACTTGCCTAAGACTTATTGCTAGATAATGACAGAATTTGGATCAGAATTCTAATTTCATTGCCTCCAAATCCAAAACTCTCTTTTTAGCATGCCATCTGATGTCAACATCCGTGTAACATGCCCCTCCTTAGGTTTGTTCATCGGAATGAATGAACGAATGGATCCTTATAAAAGTCTGAGGTGCCAGCCCTTTGTTCTTTCCTTATGTGTTCATCGCCTGGCAGCAGCTTCTAATGCTACAGATGTGTTCTGATATCAGCCAGTGACTCTGGAACAGAATTTACAGTATCCAGGTATTCTACATTCTCTTGAACATGTGATTTTTTCCCCCTCTGAATTCTATGTTTTTTTTTAGGTTGCTTATAGAAGATCAAAGTGGAAGGTTTGGGAAATAAGTCTTTATCATTCACTACTCTTCCAAATTGGGAAAACTAAGTCAGTGAATTGTTCATCTGGTTTGGAAGGACCATCCAAGCATTCTCAGACATGTAGCTAAGCAAGTCTGGAGCTCTCTGACATTACATAATTTCTCTGCTAAACCAAAGTTCTCATTGAGTTTGCTGTATAACAATATGGTACATTGGATTAGCTCAATATTGGCTCAAAGCTCAGTGTCATCATTTGTCCACCCTCACGGCATTTCCCCAGATAGGGAAGCTGACTGGTTTTTCCATCACTGCTGGGAGAGTTTTCAGTTAACAAGTTCCATAGAGTTTTCATTTGTGGCAGATGTTACCTTGTTTCCAATTTTTGTTCAAGTTGTTTTAAGGAAAAGCACCACCTATTTTCTCTGACCAACTGAAAAAAAAAAAAAAGATGAAAAGATCTTCTCCACACGAATAATAGCAAAAAGCACATGACAATCTAAGCTTTTGAACTCTCAGACAGCTGGGGTGCCCAGAATTGGTGTAACTTTTTCTTTAATGACTTCAGAGCCCCATGTGTGTGCGATCAGAGTAGACTGTGTCGCTCTGATCTTAAACAGCCCTGCTGTCACATGAGGAGTTTTTCATTTCTTGACTGAATAGACTCTCTGGTTTGAAATTAGCATCCCATCATGAAAAACAGGCCAGTGTATGGGGAAGTTGGCTGAGGCCGTTGCTGTCATTTGAAACAAGTGCTGCTTCTGCTTCTCCTAACCCCAGGGCATCAGGATGCTATGTGGATGTGGGGACCCAGTGATTCTGAAGTCTTTCCAAGAAAGGAGAATCCAACAAAGCATTTAGGAGTGAAAAATTTGTTTAAAATGTAGCCCAGGTCAGTGTGGGAATGAATTAGAAACACACTGTGAAAACTTCACCTATGGTCAGTGTCATACCCAGGAAGTTGTAGACACCGCGAGCAGAGGATGGGCTGGTGTCAACACCTTTGGCTGCATGAAAGTGAAAGTCACTCCGATTTGTGGTTGTAGGTTCCGTGGACTTTCACAGCCAAGTTCTAAGTGGCCCACTGGTTACCTTACCTTGGCATTTCATGAACTAGCAAGGTTTCCAAAAATAATTTGAGGACTAACAGAGAATTGCCAACTCCCTCCCACCCCCGGTCCAGTAAAGACATTGAACACACCCAGTCTCTTTTTATCTTTGTTTCATATAAAAAGGGAAACTTTAGTACTGTAATATGAAAGGACCATGATCTAAGATTGAAGTCCTTCAAATTGAATAAATTTAATTTTAGGAAAGAGTCCCCACATTGTATCTCTTAAAAAGAAGGCCCCTCTGGGCTTCCCTGGTGGCGCAAGTGGTTGAGAGTCCGCCTGCCGATGCAGGGCACATGGGTTCCTGTCCCGGTCCGGGAAGATCCCACTATGCCGCAGAGCGGCTGGGCCCGTGAGCCATGGCCACAGAGCCTGCGCGTCCGGGGCCTGTGCTCCGCAACGGGAGAGGCCACAGCAGTGAGAGGCCCGCGTACCGCAAAAAAAAAAAAATAAATAAAAGAAGTCCTCTCATTTTGCTGCAGGCCTCTGAAAACATTTGCATGGCCCTCCGTCTGAGAAAACACTGCTGTACACTGAGCATCGTCACGAAACTCTCACTGCTTATGACCATAGCACAGCTTTTCTCCTGGCTCAGTTTAACTTTCTGTGTGCTTGATAACTGTATTTAAATTCTGGTTGAATGTCTCTTCGTACCGGCTGGAGCCTTGTTCACTAGTTTTGGTGGGTGCTGCTGGAATTATAATTTATTCATTCACAAATATATGGAAGTGTTCTAATTCAGAGTAATGCTTGCAAAGACCCAGCTTCTGACTCAACACCCAATTCCATATTGCAGGAGTGGAATCCTGGATGGCCCCCATGTTTCCAGAAGCTCCGCCTTCCATCCAGTGCCCAAAAGTTTCTAAAGGCTTACAGCTAGGCTGGCATATTGAGGTGTCACCAAAAACTCTCTACAAGGAATTAGGTACCTGGGCTGTAATTTAGTGTTCTGATGCTAACTAGCTAGATGATCCTGAAAAAAAAAATCATTTAAACTCTCTGGATCCGTTTTCTAGTATATAAGATGGAGATAACACCACTGGCCATGCTCTGGAAACTGTAATTTACTAGATACTCTCAGAGCCTCAATGTTCTTAATCTAAATTGAGTGAATGTGTGTGACTAGATGATTAAGGTCTTTTTTTGCTTAAAAGGTTGCTAACATTTGCTAGTGGAATTTACCACACACCAAACATTCATTGAAAGCATAATATGGGTCAAGCTCTGTGCTGTGTTTCAAGACACAGGAAAATCCTGCATTATTATTATTATTTAGGTTGTGTTTAGAAGGCCGTGCTTCCCTCATTTGTAGTTCATTTCTTTATTCATTTGTTCATTCACTCATTTGTTTAGTTAACAAACATGGACAGACTCAGGTCATGTGCTGGAGAGAAAAAAATAAGCTTGCTGCCCTCAAGGAGCTTGAAACTCCTTTTCAAGAGTCTGTTATTAAAAAAGAAAAAAATTTATTATATATATATGTCCTTTTTGTGCCATGAGGCACAAAAGGCACATTATATAGAACACAAGCAAAAACTGTGACATGAACATGTGTCTATTGGTCCTGAATATAAGCTTATTGGAGAACAATTCTCTCTCTGCTCACTAACACTCTGCCTTCTAAACCTGGTTTTTGATAAAGTTAGGCAGAAGTTGTTCAATCGGATAAAATTAGATAAAACATCATTGTGACAATGAAGTTCAAATAACAGAACCTAATGTAATCTAGGGGCATCAAAAACCAAAAAACATTTAAAGTATGCCCAGCCCGTGGAATCAATTCAGTTGATCAATGCAGTTAGTTCACCAAAATGATTATTCAGCATCGCCTTCCTCTCAAAATAACCCACCAACTAACAACAACAATAAATAAAAAGAAGAGAAGAAAAGAAGAAAAATACCCTAACGGGCATAAGTTTTTCTAGTTTGCTTTCTGCAGTGATAAAATTAAGTAAACACTTACCAAATAGCTACATTACTTTGTACTGTATAGACCCAGGCTTTGATTGCCAGGTAAAATTTCTCGTAGTTCATGAGGCTAAGAAATTACTCCTGCTTTGAACTAGTGTGTATTCAAAGTCTTACTTAGTTAAATTCAGTTGTTTGCAAACTTAAAATGGAAAGGCTTTGTATGTTATCCTTTTCATTTAGGAATGATTTCAAAGGAACCTTACTCACTGGATAATTTTCTGTCCACAATTCCCAACCAAAATCATAGGAGTCTTCAGGCAACTCTGACACTACCAAACCCTTGACATTGTACTGCTTCATAATGGACACTAAATAAATATTCATTTAATGAATGAATATAGAAAATCAGTTAATGAATTAAATTAATGATCATATCATCTTGCATTTGTGTACTGCTTTATGATCTGTAAAGTGCTTTCACATTTATCCTCTTAGTGACACTTAGAATAAAGAAGAAATTAATTCAGCATGTTGGATTCTATTTTAAAGCTTTGAAGTTACCAAATATGTCCTTAGACTGAAGTGAAAACTATAGTAGAAATGTGCTAAGAAGTGTAAATAATGAGAGGAACAAAATAAAACGGAAACAATAAAATGTACATAAAAAGCTTAATAAACAAAATAAAAAATAAACTAGGAAGGAAAACTATGGTTTAAAAGCTTATGCTACTATTATTTTTATACAATCTGGGGCAGAGTTGATCCCTAAGCCAGAATTCCACATCCAAGTAATGTTTACTGTTACATGTATGAATATGTGTGTGTGCATACACATACACAGGCATGTATATTGTAGCTTCCCTATTCTTCCTAGAAATATAACAGAAAAACTATAGAATCACAAAATTTTACACCAGAACTTCACTGCAGGCAGCCAAGATTGCAGCCATTCATGCAGCTGGAGAGTCTTTTTTTTTTTCCCTAGCTGGAGCCATGACCTTGATCTAGCTGAATGTCAGTAACAATAGTGATGGCCAAAGCTGTCAGATAATCATCTAAGGACCCCCAAATTGGCCCTATTATGCAACCCTCTTTCCTTGATAAGGCTGTGGATGACAGAAAGGCTTCTTTGAGGAATGAGAAGCCAAAAAAAAAAAAAAAAAAAAAACCCACAGATGGCAGCTCACTTCAAGTTCCTGGACACTCCAGCTTTCACTTTTGTCCCAAGAGCTCAGACATCAGTCCTAATCTTAAATTCCTGTGCATTCTAAGACATCTCCCAGAGAAGAGCATTTCACCTGTATGAGCTGAGAGATGCTACCTACACCATGATGAACGTTAAGTTAGTAGTAAGTAAACCACTAAATTCTTTGGGGTTTGTTGTTGTTGTTATTGTGTTATTTACTTCTTTTCTTGAACTGTTTTATTCACTAAACATACTTCCAGTAAAATGGAGTTCTAATTAATTTACAGGAAGGTTAAAAAAAAGTGTGCATATAAAATGCATTAAGTCCCTGAAAAGATGTGTTCCCAACTGTGTGAATGGGCCTTTTTAGTCCTGCCTCAGATTCCCTGAGTGTGAGTTTCCCAGCTCACAACCCTGAAGTGTCCCCAGGCCACAATCAGGCTCCTCAGGATCTTATTCTCTCCAAATTAAATACAAAAGAGATTAAAAGAAGAAACGAAAAAGAGAAATAGAAACCTGGCGGTAGTTGGAAAAAAACATCTGGGCTTCCCAGAGACCTGAGTTTATCAAGATGCCCATGAAACTTATAAAGAAAGCCATTCGAAAGCTCACATCCAGGGGGACTGTGATGGAACAGAAGAAGCATTTAGAATCAGAGGACCTGGGTTTCTGGTTCGTGTTCTGCCACCTCATAGCAGCTGAATATCTTTAGGTAAATCACTTTATCCCCCTGAGCCTCAGTTTCCTCATCTGTAAAATAGGGACACTGCTTCCATGTCACAGTTTTTGTGAAGATATGATGAATAACTCCATGAAAAGTCTTCATAAACTATAAAGTGATGTCAAAAGATTTTTATAACAAATATTTTTGTTATAAAAGTCATACATGTTCATTGTGGAAAATTTGACAATTATATGAGCTGTACTGACAATATGACTGAGGGACTTGGGAGATTAAGTGCAGACCCTGATAAGTCTGAAGCATCAGTCCTATATTATTGGGGTTTGCCTCCCTGCATGTTCAGAAACTCTGCCTGGGAGCTCGGGGTGGCTGCACACTGCCCATAATGCCTAAACCCTTAGGGCCACTTAAAGAGTTTCCACCAAAAGATTCCTCAGAAGTAACCAACCAGCAAAACTTCAGGTGCTCATAGAATCTGTCACATGTCCCAATACCCGTGGTGCGGGAATCAGGGGGCAGAGCTCTAGTCTGGATCCTCTGTTAACTCTTCACTTTCCTGGGCCTCAGTTTTCTCATTTGGTAAATGATCTATTGGAAGTGATATTCTTTGAAGTAGATTCCAGGTATGGTTTTTATGAGTCTTTGCTCAATCTGTTGTTTTGGTGGACTCTTCAAGCACCAATAGGGACCAATCGGGAAGGTGAGACCTGCTTGATGTCAGCTCAGGGCACTTCCCCCAATATTTCCAGGTGCCTTCATGAACCTTGAACAGCACTGTCACTCCATATCACCCATAAGATGGGGGGAAGGGACCCAGTCAACAAAAATTCTGAGGAGCAGTTTACTGCTCAGTTTAAAATGTCTCCATTTCCCTCTCGTTTTCTTTGGGTGAATGAATAAAACCTCAAATATGGCTAGAAAGTCAGAAATGTGTATCGGTTATAGATTGTTTTCCCCCAAAGGGTAAGAAGTAGATAGCTCAAATGGAAAAGATGGGACTAAATGAGAGGGTGAAAGAGAAGCAGCTGTTGAGAAGAACCAGAATTCTTCTTGCCTCTAAAGGAAACAATAATATATTACAGGGCATTTAAATGCTGCTCCAGACAGTGGATTGCAGTCTTGATTGAGCCCTCACAGTGTTCTGGAATGAAAAGTTCTTACAGTTCTTAAACGTGTTTAAACGTTAGCATACAGATTTAATGTTGGGGTTCTTTGACCTGAAATCACCATCAGCCTCTATCCTGATTAAAGCAGTTTTATGGGGGATTTGGACCTTGCTAGGGTTTGCCCATTTAAGACAGTTTACTAAAAAGTTGGGTCAGATCTTATAAGAACATAGTAAAAAACAGAGCACTTTTTATTCTTTTAAACTTGTCATCAAGAATATCTGCTGTCAGGGCTTCCCTGGTGGTGCAGTGGTTGAGAGTCTGCCTGCCGATGCAGGGGACGCGGGTTCGTGCCCCGGTCCGTGAGGATCCCACATGCCGCAGAGCAGCTGGGCCCGTGAGCCATGGCCGCTGAGCCTGCGCATCCAGAGCCTGTGCTCCACAAAGGGAGAGGCCACAGCAGTGAGAGGCCCGCGTACCACACACAAAAAAAAGAATATCTGCTGTCACTGTTGGTGGGAGTGTAAATTGATGCAGCCACTGTGGAGAACAGTATGGAGGTTCCTTAAAAAACTAAAAATAGAACTACCATACGACCCAGCAATCCCACTACTGGGCATATACCCTAAGAAAACCATAATTCAAAAAGAGTCATGTACCACAATGTTCGTTGCAGCTCTGTTTACAATAGCCAGGATATGGAAGCAACCTAAGTGTCCATCGACAGATGAATGGATAAAGAAGATGTGGTACATATATACAATAGAATATTACTCAGCCATAAAAAGAAATGAAATTGAGTTATTTGTATTGAGGTGGATGAACCTAGAGTCTGTCATACAGAGTGAAGTAAGTCAGAAAGAAAAACAAATACCGTATGCTAACACATATATATGGAATCTAAAAAAAAAAAGGTTCTGAAGAACCTAGGGGCAGGACAGGAATAAAGATGCACACGTAGAGAATGGACTTGAGGACATGGGGAGGGGGAAGGGTAAGCTGGGACAAAGTGAGAGAGTGGCATGGACATATATACACTACCAAATGGAAAATAGATAGCTAGTGGGAAGCAGCCGCATAGCACAGGGAGATCAACTGGGTGCTTTGTGACCACCTAGAGGGGTGGGATAGGGAGGGTGGGAGGGAGACGCAAGAGGGAAGAGATATGGGGATGTATGTATATGTATAGCTGATTCACTTTGTTATACAGCAGAAACTAACACACCATTGTAAAGCAATTATACTCCAATAAACATGTTTAAAAAAAAAAAGAATATCTGTTGTCAGAATGTTGTGTTAAATATTAAAATGTGGTCTCTCAGCAAAATGGTTTTGCTTTCACTTTAGTGTGACAACAGTTCGCATTAAGCCCTGAAAGGCCTGAGGGCCAAAAAAAACAAGTGATAATTAAAACTGAATTCTTAAAAGCATTATAACTTTATGGGGCTTCCCTGGTGGCGCAGTGGTTGGGAGTCCGCCTGCTGATGCAGGGGACATGGGTTCGGGCCCCCGTCTGGAAGATCCCACATGACGCAGAGAGGCTGGGCCCGTGAACCATGGCCGCTGAGCCTGCGTGTCCGGAGCCTGTGCTCCGCAACGGGAGAGGCCACAGCGGTGAGAGGCCCGCGTACCGCAAAAAAAAGCATTATAACTTTAAAAAGTAGGTTTTTAGAACATAATGAAATGTAAGTTGAAAAGGTAACTTGCCAAAGTGACACTGCTCTTGTAATATTACTGGAATAGTCTTTCTGAACCAGTAATACACTACTTTAAAAAAAAAAAATTAAAGGGAGGCTGATGTACTGGCATTAAATTCCATGCAAATATTCTGGTTATTTAGTAGTAATTTATCATAGTTTTACTGGAAATTTTCTCCTCTTAGTTCTTAAAAGGTTTTACAGTCTCTGTTGGCACTTTTGCTCCTAATAATCGATATTGATTTTACTTTATTCGTTTTGGATTTTAAAATTTTTACCTAGAATTCAACTCTTAATTGTTTTTAAAGTAACATAGCTCATTAAAAAAATCAGAGTTACTGGGAGATGTTCATTGCCATCTGGAAAATGACAAATTTCCATTTATTTGAGGTGGGTTCTTTATCGGAAAAGAAATGACAGTTCTGGCTAATATGGATTTGGATTGTTGACAAAAAAACAAGAAAATGTGAAACATTTTCCAATATCTTCTCAAAATTAGGTAGCAGTGGTTATTTGGACTCATATTGCAGATTCTGGTTTCAGCCTGGCTATTTATCTCTGTATTTTAGTAACCTGGTGTGTTTAGGAGCTGCTTCTCCTGCTCACCAGCTACGTTATTATTATTATTATTTTTTCGGTATGTGGGCCTCTTACTGTTGTGGCCTCTCCCATTGCGGAGCACAGGCTCCGGACGCGCAGCCTCAGCGGCCATGGCTCAAGAGCCCAGCTGCTCCGCGGCATGTGGGATCCTCCCGGACCGGGGCACGAACCTGTGTCCCCTGCATCGGCAGGCGGACCCTCAACCGCTGCGCCACCAGGGAAGCCCACCAACTACATTAATTTTACGAGGCACAATGCCAATCGGAGACCACCGAGGCGGCCCTGATGTGTTAGATGTCCTCAGGAGACAATGGACAGTTGGGGATGATTCCTGTTCCCTCCATGTGCTGTGTGACAGGGAACTGGAATTACTCATTTTTTACATCAATGGACTTCCTCCTCATATTCCAAGCTTTCTCTGATAACGTGCCACACATTACATCTGGAACACAAACACTTCACCAAAACCCTTCAATTAAATCCTGCAAATTGCTTTGTTTAAACGTTTTCTGTGATCTTTTATGTGGCGTTCAATTTCATCTTCTTTTGAAATTTAAAAGATGACTTTTAGGGTTGTGTTTAGCTTTGGTGACACTAGCAGAAAATTAAAAGTGTTTCTGAGGTCTACCTTTACCAGTCACACATTTCACAAACACTGGAGCTACCTGGGGTTGGCCGGGAAATGTCTGTGGCCATATTAGTGATGTGATAATGGGCTTCACATATCTCCTGGACATTAAGAATGAAATCACTTACTGCTTCTGAAAGCAGCTTTGTTCTCAGCTCATGTCCTGAAGGTACTGTACAAGCACAATGGACTTTGTATCGCAGAGGTGAAAGTCAGAAATTACCTAAAGTCATTTTTATTGCCAGTGTGTATTGAGGGGTGTGTGTGTGTGTGTGCGTGCCCGTGCACACGTATTGTTCATCTTTGTCTAACGGGTCCACTGATATTTGATGGAAATGACCAAAATTCAGCTAGTTGCATAAAGTATTTTTGGGTCTCCAATCTGCTCCGCTCTGTGACATGCCAAACTTCTAATGACTGGGACCTCTAACTCAGCTGCAATAGCCCATCAAAGGTGCAACTTTATCCTCTCATAACAGCCTTGTAATGTGATCAGCAGACTTATCTGCGAACTTTTCCCTGAGCTGTGCAGATGTGGCCATAAAAGAGGCACGTATGCCATTGTGTATTTCCTACTTTCCTCCAAAAATGAATTTGGTTTCTGATTATGGCAGGGAGGCTGCCTGCCGTATAAAATTTCCTACAGGTGCACACCCTCTTAAAAGAAAGCCCAATCTATGAAAATCGAGAACTAAGAAGGAGAATGATTCAGGGCTATTATTAATTTTATAAGGCTCCCTTTGCTTTGTAAAGGTATTTGCCAAAGAAATCAATAAATAAAAGGTTTCTCTAGTACATTTACGATATTCTTTGATTAATCAAAAGTAGATGTATAGATATTTTTCGGATAGACACCTGTCATGTAAATTATAACATGGACATTATTAAATAATTAGTTTCATGATTTTTTTGGTTAGGAAAACTGTAAACCATGAACTGACTTGCTGAATATGTTTACTTTAAGATTGAGCATATATATTTTCCTTAAAAAAATCAGGCCTTGAATTATTGTTCCTCAAAATAAAATGCATGGTTTCTAAAACTTAGTTTTGAGTTTTTAACCTATTTCTCCTCTGAGGAATATGGGCTTGTGAACAGCATACATTCTTCATACCACATTCAAAGTCTAATCTGTTTTTTTCTAGCAATCACATGGATAGGTGTAAACAGATAAATAGTCACCATACACCATTGACTGCCATGGCTCATTTTTCATCTTTTGAAGTAAAAGCCCAAGAGAATTTTTGTCAGAATAAATTGGAGATAAAAAAAAGTTCTCTTCTGAAGTGGATACTTTGAGCACAGCAGATGTGTAGGGA
>NW_006777439.1:2438249-2447141 GCF_000442215.2 Lipotes vexillifer
ATTTTCTTTTGCCTTTGACTCCTTTTAAAATCTAATTCTACAAAATTAGAAATTTTGGTTCTATAAACAGTATATTCCAGACCCTGGATTAAAGAACTGCTTTTGAGCCAGAGCTGAAGTTGTTTTAGTTTTTGTAATTTCAGATATATTATCTGGTGTAACACTAAATTTAGACATTATAAATTAGTTGACTTTTCCCTTAATCAGCCACAGTTACATTCCTGTATAAAAGCTGAAAACATGAACACTCATATTTCCCTCTAAAGGAGTCTAATTACATTATGATCTGAAATAATATCTCCTTAATGATTCTTCGAACAACACGGCCTATGTTTTCTTTCTCCATGCAGACCCTTCACAAATAACACAGTCTACATCAAGACAAACAGTACTTTTAGCATGTTTTGCAATATGGAAACAGGCGGGTTAGAAAAAGCAAATGAACCAAACCTCTGTATTCGTAACAAGCTTCTAGACCACTTTAGTGCAGAATTCACAATAGATATGTACATTTTTCATTGGAGGATTTTAATATTTTTTTTATACAATGCCACCCATCAAATTTCCAAAGAAGGCAAATAACTCACAGGGAAGAATCTGAAAAAGCCCAGAAATACTAAGCAATGTATGGTGACAACATGAGAATAAAATTCTCAGTGAATTATAATACTAACAACTAATAAAGAAACATGGTTGCCAAAATTGTGGTCATATTAAAAATGAGCCTCTTATTTAAGGTGAAAAAAAATACCCTATCAATTCTGATCCACTTCCCATATTTAGAACAAAATAAAACAATGTTTGTTTAAAACAAAATAAAACAAGGCTTCCAGCAAATCCCTCAAGACGTTTTAAATCCTACATAAGATACGCTGGAATTAAAGAGCATTACACGGACTTCTGCACGGCACAGCTACAGATTTATTACCCATCGAGTTATAAGGAACGGCTTCCCCTCTAGTTCAGGGTTTGTTTTTCTCCCCACAGTCAAGGTTTAACCCACCTGAACAGCTTAGCGAGGCCAGATGTGTCGGTTTTACCTTTCCAAGGGAATTCTGTTTAGAGAACTACATTGCAGCATGATGACAAGCGCTGCTCTCTAATACAAGTTTCTTTCTTTTCCAAAATCCAATTCTATGCTATATTTATTCATTTCTTGAAGGACTCCTTGACTTCACATACATACATACATACATACATACATAGAAAATCTTTATACGTGCTCCATGCCGTGGACCCATGGGCATAAATAATCCGATGTGAATTCAAATACATATCCTTTTCCCATTTGTTTCCATTCTCGGTGCCAACTTTGCCTCAGTAAACAACGACCTTCAGCTTAGTGTAAAGGAAGCATCCAGTACCTGATGCATGGAGCGGTGCCCCTTCAAAGAAGGAAACCCTACAGAATAGCCAAGGATGAGAAGAAAACAGACGCTCAGGAGAGCGGAAGACTTAAGGAAGCAGATTCAATTTCACCTGAGGTGACAGCGATACCTGTGGCTGAGTCGGGGAAATGTTCTCAAGCACAGTTTTGCTGATCACTTTGAAAAACATGGCCCAGGAATAAGCCTAGAAGATATTCATGAAATCGGAGGTGAAATGGTCATAGAATTGAGCATGACCTGAGATCTGCTTCCTCCCTTATTGCGCAGATTCCTCAGCTTCTCCAGCAGGAAAAGGGAGGCATTAAGCCTTTCCACGTTTCCTAAAAGCATGTTTCAAGGATTAAAGAATCCAAAGGATCAAATTGCTATTTGTCTAGGACTCTTTCTAACCAGTGGGGCATCATGAGATACCCTGAAAGAGCTGATTTATTGAATCCCCAATTGAATTGGCCTTAGAGAGTTAATACATCCACGGTGACAAATTTACTCACTACCAATGAATTGCATTAGTTCCATTATTTGTAAAGCACTTTTCCATCTGGGAAGAAAGGTGCAGCATAAATCCCATTCTTTTCAGTAGCATGGCTGGAAGGCATCAACCTTTTATGAGCCACAGGAAAGTCAGGGCTTTTCTTCTATTAATTTGCTAAGTATTCTCTGCCCCATGAGTTTTAACACGTTGAAAATATGGCAGGTGGCAGAGGACAAGGACAAGGAAAAGAGGAAGGCCTTTTGTCCCATCAGGCTGTATCACCTTTTTAATTCTGTGGAAGCTTGTTTCACAGGATTTGGGGCTGACTTTGGCTCAAAATGGGCCCTGAGTTAATGACTGGGAGACTCACTTTAGTTGAGGCTTACTTCCAGGTAAGTCTTGAAATTTGAGCATCTTAAAATTTTAGCCAATTTAGCATGGCCTCAGGAGTTCCAAAATCTGACGTGCCCTATCCCTAAGCATTTCCAGAGGGGCAGTATTATATAATTTCAGGAATATATACTTGGGAGCCCAGTGATCTGATATCAAGCCCTAGTGCCACCGTTGTTCACTGTTTGACTTTGGTCAAATTAATTTTACCTCTGTGAGTTTCAGTGACATCTTCCAAAAATGGGAATAAGAATAGAAGCAAGTTAGAGTGTTATGGTAAGACTAAGTATGATAATGCATGTAAGCCTCCTAGCATGGTGCTTGGTACATTGAAAGCCATCACTAAATGTTTGCTCTCGCTATCATTAGATGGGACTTTTCAGATGTGTGACCCAAAGTTTCTGCTCAGCTGAAGATGGTGCCCTTAGTGGTCTGGAACAGTAGACACTGGTAGAGATTTTTTCTGGCTCCTGTCAACACATCCTGTCCATTAATTTTGAAGTTCCTATTCTGGATACTAACCTGGATTTCTTCATCCATTCATTCAGAAGGTGCTGAGCTAGGGCCTCTGTGGGCAGCTTGTACCAGTCCTTTGAAGAGAGAGCTCTTATCTTTTGGTAAGGTGAAAATACATGGAGTTACTTTATAAACAACATAAAGCATATCTGCACATACAGATGAGCTGGTTTTAAACCTTATGCAATTTGATTCTTTGATAATAGCTAACACTTACTGACGGCTCACCAAGGGCCAAGCACTGGGCTAAGGACTTTCTGTAAATTATCCTCACAAGGATCCTAAAAGGCAGACCCCATTATTATTCTAAACTTTGAACCCAGGGATTCGAATTCAGAGTCTATACCCTTAACTACTACCTTAAACTACGATCCTGAGATAGGATTGATTGCAAACCCATTTTTAAAAAGTTCTAGATGTTCGTCCAGTACAGTCTGTCCTCTTTGAAGACTGAATCCTAATTCCTTGCCATCAGGCAAACACAGTTGCATTGCATTTATTAGCAGCCATAAACCTTCACACTTCTATTTGCCATTTCCAGTAGACAGAGTGGTGTTACATGCTTTGTTATTCAGACCTCCTGTTTTACCAGAAAGATTGCATTTATGTAATCCTCACCCGGAGGTTATTCTTACCCCCTGTTTGCTGCTCAGGAAGCTGAACCTTGGAGAGAGTGCAGGACTAGACCATGGCCACCACACTGACGAACGATCCATGTATAGTTGAAACCGCATTTTTTGATCCAAATAAATAATGAAGTTATTGTTAGTCTTGTAAAATTGGAATAATGCATTCTACACATCCAAAGGAAAAGTGACTTTAACCCCGGTGGGTGAACCATTGCAATCTTCCTCCATAGCTAGCTCATTTCTGGCTCAGTCACATCACTGAGCCCCTCCCAAGTGCTCGGCATAATCCTACACAGAGCCTGACCACAAGGAACCTATTTGAGAGGGCACATTAGAATGTTCAATCAAAGATATAATTATAATAATAATAATAATAGCCATAAAGGAGGGATTGAAGCCAGGGGATTGAGGTGTCTTTGCCAGGGTCTTGCAGCCCTGACAAAGGAGGGGGCTACCTTATCAGGGGAGGGAGTTAATGCCAAAGAAGCACTAAGCTGGTTTTTACTCAGCAGAGAGCTGGTTAGATAACTGGGAAGCTAAAAAGCTCAATCTGGCACAAAAATGAAAAATGTCTTTGTCTATTAATTTTATCTTTCCTACCAGTTGTTTTGTTCTCACAGATAATGGTATGAAATATTCTATGAACTCAGATGAAAGGTTCATACACTAAATAAAAAATCTGAAGTTCATATTTTCAGTTATTTCATATTTTGCATTTCATTCATTTAAAAATGATTTCATGCAGTTCAACTACTGCATTGAAACATCTCCGTGTAACACACTTAGGCAGTTTCCCTTTAAGAAAAGATGCTGGTCCTCTTTTTCAGATGGTCATTCAGTGATACAAACCTGTAGGACTGAGATAAATTGCTCCTGGAAACATTTTCCTCTTGGAAAATCACAGATGAGACTAAATGAGACATTTTATATATATAGTAGCAAACAGTCATAGGTACATTTCATTTTGAAAGTCTCATCTGTCTTGCAACCCAAACAGGTTTTGACACTGCAGAGTGATTGCAGCACTTCAGGACTAGGAAGAGCCAGTGATGCAGAAAGGGATGCTGAAGAACTTACTACAATTTTACCGTTTGGGTGTTTTAAAAGATCAAAAATATAATTAAAACTGTAATTATGTCTCTTGACACATGTGATCACTCTATTTTGCAAGGTATAACTTGAATACTCCAGCCCAGCATTTAAATATAAATGCAGCTTTTATAACAAAAAAGAACCAGCAAGGCTTCTTGCTAGGATTAGAGTTTTAATTGATACCATTATAGCTAGAAGTTTGAACATGATGGGAATAATGACTCTGGTGTTTTTCAGCACCTTATTATTCATTTTACATCTTTATGTCAGTTATGTGCTCAAGTCCACAAAGTCTGTAATGTTTAAATTAATAATGTAAATTTAACTATTGCCATTAAAGCAAAGAGCTAATTAGGTCCCTGCTTGCTGACTGGCAGGATGATGCAATGAGTAAAATGGTTTGAGCCGATAGCTGACACTGCCAGGAAAATGTGAGCTGAGTTCACTAGAGATTAAACAACCTCTAAGACACCAACGGAGGGGAAAATAAAAAGTGTCCGGTCTCATTTTCTAAAAACAGAAAAAAATCCATGAAGAGACACAAATAGCTCATCAAGCAGCTCAGAGCGAGCTTTCTGAGAGGTGATGCATGATCTTGTGCTTTTCATTCTGTGGTTCTTCCATGCACGGGTTGGAGATGCGGTTTTCCTCGGGCCTCAGAATGTTGGCCTTCTTCCATATAGTTTTCACATCCTAAGCAAGAGAGGCCAAGAAGCTGAACTTTACCTGTGTCATAAACACCTCTTCTAAAACAGATAGTAGAAATGGAGAGGAGAGGCAAACGAATGCTTATTTCCAATTCAGCTAAAGAGAGTCCGTCCTGGAGTTTGCAGAAGTGGAAAAATGGTACAGAAAGGCATAAGCACATACTCTGTTTAATAGAGTGAGCCTTTATGATTGTCTGGAACAAAGCAAGGGCTTCCTCACCCTGGGTTTTCGTCTTGACAAGAGGATCAGCTCACTCAGGGCTGCAGACCGGCTCAGTGGGAATGCCTCCAGAAGCATAGGGCAACCCGCTGCTCCCTCCTCTCTCGGGGCTCCAACTTGACTGGGGACTTTCTGAACACCTGATGGGAAGCCAGATTGATCCGGTCGCCCTGCCTGAAGGTACAATGGAGCAGGAACTGGGTGTGAGGGAGGAAAAGGGGACTTGGCTCAACATGCTTTTTAAAAATAAGCTTTGAATGTAATAAAAGATGCACATTATGTTCATCAAGGGAGAGTTCCGTATGTTATGTGAAAAGACTCTTTTTAAGAGCAACACTCTTACTCTAAGGAAACCGATATTTGCCCCATGTAATTTCATCAAATGACAGTTCATACATCTGTGTTGATGGATCCATTTGTTAGGAGTACTTTCTCATAGCAAATGTACTCATGTTCTTCTATATTCTTAGCCTTCTCCTTCCCTTTTTCTCGGTATCTGAAGTGTGATAGCATGATTCCCCAAGGAAGTCTGGTGGTCCATCACTGCAGAAGGCTCTCCTCACAGTGAAGAGCGATACTGAAGAATTCCATTTACCAAAAGCATTGTTCACCCTTATCTCCAGCTTGGCGAGGAACTGGCACTATAAGTGACAGATGGAAAAGGAGTTTTAATCACTAAAAGGCTATGCTGGCTAAAGGTGTTGGCCAAATGATTCTTCTGGAACTTGTCTACATAACGTCAATAGTTTCTGTTTTAGACCAAAAATTGCTTTTTATATTTAAAAAATTGGATTAACATCCCTAGAGGCAACGCTGTATAGTGGTTTGTAAAACTAACTGCCGCTATGTCCTGAGGCACGATGTCATCTAATCCTTAGGACGATTTCATGACTGGCTTTGAAGTCAGGCAGATCAGTTGCACTGCTTTAGAACTTAGTTTTCTTGTCTGTAAAATGGGGTAATGATACCTCATGAGATTTGGGGGAGGATAAAATGAAATCATGCATGTAAATTGACTAAAACACAGCCTGTAGCCTTCAGTAAACTGTGCCCATCCTAAAGACTTATCAGAAAGCGTGATGTTATCATCCCTGTGCTGCTGGGGTTTGGCAGCTACACTCGAAGAGCTATCCAGCCATTATGCTCATCTTTGAAGAGCAGAATTGGCTGGCCATTTTGAAAATAACCGCTTTCAAAAGGAAGCTGTATTAGAAAGAGACCATTGGGCTTCCCTGGTGGTGCAGTGGTTGAGAGTCCGCCTGCCGATGCAGGGGACACGGGTTCGTGCCCTGGTCCGTGCCCTGGTCCGGGAAAATCTCACATGCTGCGGAGCGGCTAGGCCCATGAGCCATGGCCGCTGAGCCTGCATGTCTGTAGCCTGTGCTCCGCAGCGGGAGAGGCCACAACGGTGAGAGGCCCGCGTACCGCAAAAAAAAAAAAAGAGTCCATTAAGCTTCTTTCAAACCTTCCTCCCGGTGAAAGCCACTGCAGAATCCCTCTGAAAATTCCCAGTGGATCCTCAGAATTGAATTACTAATAGTCCATTGATTGGATATACTAGTATGAATTTAACCAGAACTCTGTGGGTAGATATTTAGGTTGTTGTCAATTTTAAAATACTTTTAAAAGTCCTGTGGTTAATACAGTTACATTTATACTCCACCACCCCACCTGCCCACATTGCAGATGATTTCCTCAGAAGGGATTCTCAGAAATAAGACAGATGACTGGGTTTTAAAAAGTGAGCATTTTTATGGATCTTGATATGTTGTCAAATTGCTTTCCCATTGACAGTACACTGTGTGAATAGAGTTTTACCAAACTCTAGCATAAACTTGTTGTGGTGGAAGTCTTGACTTAGGCTGCTTCTTTAGATGACATGTGCTTACACTAAAATGCGCTAACTGTATAGAAATTAGTATCCCATTCCTAGGTTTGAGTCACTGAATGGCAGGCTGTCTGAATACCTATTGCTACCACACAGCTCTCTCTCTCTCTCTCTCTCTCTCTCTCTCTCTCTCTCTCTCTCTCTCTCACACACACACACACACACACACACACACATTCTCTCTCTCTCACATGGTTATTAAGCTACGTGGCTGAACTAGAGTCTTGCCTGCACCACTGCTGAGGAACTGGTAGAAGCCTAGATGGGGATGATAATGTTCCGTCCTCCTTCCAATCTAAATAGCTGGGTTTGGGAGCCCACAGAAAGCCTCTTCAGAACCACCTGATTGGTTGGGGTCTGGGGAAAGGTGTCCATTTTTGTTGCCCTTGTTGTTTCCAAAACCTGGCTAAAAGACCTGACTAGATACACATGCAGCTTGTTATTCCTGAGGTTACTGCGATCCTCTCCAAGGCCTTGCAAATCATCGGTGAAAAACACAGCCTACTTTCAAAGAATTCAAATGACTCCCCTTCAAAGAGCGGCTTCATTTAGAGCCACCTGGCGCCACTGCCTCTGCCTCCTGTCTGGAGAGAGAAGGGGAGCCGCTGCTCACCACCAGCTCCTGCCCTCCTAACCCGTTGCTTGTTACGTCAAGGTAGGAAAGTTTTCTGTGTATAATTTGTGAAGTTCCCTTAAGCAGACAGTGCCACATAAATGTGAAATGCTGTTATTAATAATAAAGTTCGGCACACCTAAGAATGCTGTAGAATTAAAGTAATGAGATTCTATTTTTAGGCAGACTGGGCAATAACATGCAAGTATGATAAGGCTGTGCTTTAAAGCTCACTTTAACCTTCCATTGCTCTAAAGAGTACGTTTTCTGGGCCGCCTACACAGCAGTCGGCTGCCCCGAGCTCTAACGGTGGAGGTGAGCTTGGAGCCCAGCGGGCCCGGCTAAAAATAGGCTTTGGTCCTTCTCAGAGGGAGCGTACCGCACACACAGCTTGCTTTCACAACATCTAGATGGGCCTCTTCGGTCACCTCGCAAACCTTCATCACTACCTTGGAAACGATTAGAAAAGCTTCTGGAATGTGTTTTGAAATTTTTATACATCTATAATTATGTGAAGGTATAGGACGTGTTTGGGAGACTCCGTTATGTTTATTTTCAGATGTAAAGATATTTAACAGAGGCCCAGGTTCGAAGGGATTCACAGCTAGAAAAGAAGTGTCACTCCTCAGGGGAAAGAAAATGATTGGCTTTTCCTCCACTGATGTTCAGGTCAATTGCTTTGTCAATAACAGTAACTCTTCTTCACCAACTTAGTGCCACCTATAAAGATCCTTGTGACCCATAATTACAGATGCAGATTTATGTCAAAATGCAGATATAAATCTCTGATTCTGGCTATGGTTCACCTCTTATCAGAAAAAAGATTTGTGTAAGGAGACACTCTCCTTGATCCCTATGCATATTTTTTCTTTCCGATTTGGGGGCAGAATTATAAGAGTTTGCTACCAATGACACAAATATGACCCAAGGCACATTCCAGGTTCACAGCTGGAGGGAGTGAGGAGTGGGCTGGCTTT
>NW_006777439.1:2448376-2448831 GCF_000442215.2 Lipotes vexillifer
GGGGGGGGGGAGGGGGAGGTAGCCATGGAAACATACTTTCTGGGAATATTGCTTTCTGGATAAATCAAGACCGCCTTTTCGACACCTGCAGGCCAGTCACCATAAATCAGAGCAAAGATGATTATCTGAACAGAGGGAGATGGGTTTTAAAATGACTGGACTTCCTGAGGCCAAAGTCTAGCACTTGATTCAGGGACACAGGGAAGTCTTAGACCTGATGGCTTATCAAATTCCATGGAAGCCTGAGTGGGCAAAGGAGATGTCATGTTGGCCTTGCTCAGGATTCTCACATGCAAGGATTTGTTTTGTGATGCATTTCCTGCTAGCAAATCTGAGGGATTTTTTGTTGTTATTTTTTTAAATTTTCTTCTTGCGGTACGCAGGCCTCTCACTGTTGTGGCCTCTCCCGTTGCGGAGCACAGGCTCGGACGCACAGGCTCAGCGGCCGTGGCTCA
>NW_006777439.1:2448883-2458918 GCF_000442215.2 Lipotes vexillifer
CCCCTGCATCGGCAGGCGAACTCTCAACCACTGCGCCACCAGGGAAGACCCAAATCTGAGTTTTGAACCATCATCTGATCATCTCCAGGGAACAATCTCCCTGATGGTAGGACTTCCTGAGCACCCATGAAGGATGGGAGAGGCTCATCCACCCTCTCTGTGTGAACAGGTAACTGCTGAAAAATTGCTCGAGCTTCTATATAGTTGCTGTCCGAATGCTGGATCTGGGAGATTATTAAAGAGTGCGCCCAGAAATCCCATTGTTTTCTTACCTGCAGATCTCAACTCTGTACACCTAGACAATAGGTGTTTAACTCTCAGACAGTGTTCATAAAAATACATAGAAACTTAGACACCTACCTACCTTATGACAAATCAATTCCACTTCTGGGAGTACACCCAGAAGAAACAAGTGCACATGTCCACAAGAAGACTTGCACAAGGAAATGCATTACAGCTTTCTTCATGACAGCCCCGACAACCCAAATGTCCATCATCAGGTGAATGGATAAATAAACTGTCTTATATCCCTGCATTCAGCAATAAAAAGGAATGAGTTACTGATACCGACACAACAAAGATGAATCTAAAAATGTCACACTAAGTGAAAGAAGCCAGACACAAGAGTCCATCATGTGTGATTCCATTGATATGAATTTCAAGGACAGGCAAAACTAGTCTATAGAAATCGAATCAGAATTCCAGCTACTTCAGTGGGAAGAGGGTTATTGACTAGAAGGGAGCACAGGGAACACTCTAAGTGACGAAGACGTTTTATATCCTAATCTGGGCAGTGGTTAACATGGCATATAATATGCAAAAAAAAAAACATCAGGCGGTATGTTTACTTTGTAAATTATAGCTTAATAAATGAAAAGTTTAAAAAGCTCTCTGGAAAACATACATGGAGAAAAGCTCCCTTTGTAAGAATGATCATGAACAGACAAAGATTAAATCATGAAGATAATTTAAAGAGTAAATGAAAAAAACATGAGCCTTTCACTTCTCGCTTTTATCACAGGGCATGAAAACGCTGGGGCTTAGGAAACTCAAATCATTGTATGATATGCTTAGGAATTCACTGAGCGTTCTTCAATGGTTTATTTTCAGAATGTTCCTGTTAAATTAGGAAGTGCTTCATGGGCAAGTCTCTCCTTAGGAAATGGTGTTGTTTAAACATAAACAGTCGGGAAATACATATTTTAGGTTGATTCATCACTTGTCTCAGCAAGAGATCAATTAGCTAATGATACCGTTGGCCTCAAGCATTCTTCAGTAAAATGTATTTCATTCTCCTGAATATTTAGGTTAATTAAGGTATGAGGTTGCGGTGTTTTTATGACAAAAAATTGATATTAAATACACATTTCCCATTTTTCATGCAATACACCTCAGTTCTTTTGCATCTGTCTTATGATAAAGACTTCCAATTGTTAAAGGAAGTCTTTGGGGTACTTGCTTTCCTGTGTCACTAATGAAACAAAGAAGGCTTATTTTTTTAAGAACGATCATGACAGAACTTCCACATGGCAGTCTGCTACTCATTATTCAGTTGACATTTCCATTTCTGGAATTCTAAAGTTTGTCTGAAATTGTTAGTGACATTTATAAAATGCTTGCAGAATTTTAAAATGGACCCTAGAGATCACCAAGTCCTTCCCCCTCATTTAAGATGAGGAAACTGAAATCAGGAAAGGTTAAGTGACTTGCCCAGGGTTCGACTTCTTTGGCTGACTTTTGTGTAGAGTTGGAATGCCTTCCTTGAACTCCACGATAACAGCAGATTCTATGATCGAAGAGATATCACAGCTGTAACATTGGTGAACATGTGCACATTTTATAAAATGAGGAATTCAGTTGAACGTTGTCTTCAGGACCTAGAGTATGTCACAGTCCTGGAAATACTGTTCCCAACCTCTAGACAGTTTGCCCACAGTGAAGCTCCTATAACCAACATTAGGCGAAGCCTTTCTATCTCCCTTACCTGTATTATTGCATTTAGAACCCTGTGAATCAATATAATGTAAAAAATATGGTTTAGGGGCTGCATTGCCAGGGTTCACTTCTGATTTCACTACTTATGAGCTGTGTGGCAGTGTAAGTTGCACTCAAATCTCAGATTCCTAATCTGGCAAATGGGGATAATAATAGTATCTTATGTCATTTTTTTTAAGGTTTAAATAAAATGATGTAAGTCGAGTCAGCCTGGTCCTTAATAAGTATTCAATAAAGGTTGGCTAATAGATCATTTTGGAATTTCCAAAAAGAAAATTATACCCCAATTTATTTTGTTTGATTTTCCCACTTGCACCTTTTTGCCTGTACAGTTCTGTGCCCTGAATACTCTTCTCTCTCCGCCTTCTTCAGGCTCCTCTTAGCTCTAGTCCCTCTATCATTACCCACCTGGTCCTCCACACACCCCTGATCCGCCTGATTTCCCATGCACAGCTCACAGCACACATTTTAGCACTTGCCTCTGGGTCTTACAATGCTCTTTAATTATCTCATCTGATGTAAGTTATATAATGTATTTCTTTTGCATCTTTAACAGGGCCTAGCATAGTGAAGGGCATGTAGCAAATGCCTGAAAATCATTGTATCAAAGAATTAAAATAGAAAACCTTCAAAATATTAAGCCTTGATTCCAGTGATGGCTGGTGAACTATTTTAATGGAGATCGTCTATAAAATCTATTTTATAATATTTTTAAAATAGTTTATACAATAAGAGCATTGCAGCCAGAAACAAAAACAACACAGACAAACCAAAATAACACATCAAACAAACAAAAATAAACCGTCCCTGGAGTGGAATTATGACGTTTGCTATAATACAGATTCAGAAAATCTGGTGTTTCCTTTTTAGTTCTGTAATAGTGCATGCAATCTAGTATGAAGACCAAAGTCCTATTTTTGATCTATGTATCAAATAATGACACAAGGCCACAAAGAACAAATGAAACCATATCACCAGCTTATGTTCACAGTCGTACTCTTTTTAAATACCAGGAAGTAACAGCGCCATCAAGAATATACCACAGTAACACTAGTAATACAAAGAACAAGTAATAAGATGTATTCAACATGTATCAAGTTTAAATATGTTTACAGCAATAGTGTAAAGGAAAATGAAAGTAAAAGATTGAAAAAGTAAACAAAAAAAAAAAGAAGAATATACCACAGCAATGATAAGACTTATGGTTAACATTTTACATATTTTTATAAATTAATTAATTAATTTTTTGGCTGTGTTGGGTCTTTGTTGCTGCGTGTGGGCTTCTCATTGGGGTGGCTTCTCTTGTTGCGGAGCATGGGCTCTAGGCACGTGGGCTTCAGTAGTTGTGGCACATTGGCTCAATAGTTGTGGCTTGCAGGCTCTAGAGCACAAGCTCAGTAGTTGTGGCGCATGGGCTTAGTTGCTCCGTGGCATGGGGGATCTTCCCGGACCAGGGCTCGAATCCCTGTCCCCTGCATTGGCAGGCGGATTCTCAACCACTGCGCCACCAGGAAGTCCGACATTCTACATATTTACATATATATTTTTATGTATCTCAGGAAGAGAAACTTTCTTGTCAAAAGCTTTCAAAGAAGCACCCCCACGGCTTCCCTGGTGGCGCAGTGGTTAAGAGCCCGCCTGCAGATGCAGGGGACACGGGTTCGTGCCCCGGTCCGGGAAGATCTCACATGCCACGGAGCGGCTAGGCCCGTGAGCCATGGCCGCTGAGCCTGCGCGTCCGGAGCCTGTGCTCCGCAACGGGAGAGGCCACAACAGTGAGAGGCCCGCTTACCGCCAAAAACAAAAAGTACCCACAAATACTTGGGCTTTATAGTGATACTGTTCTAGAATACTTTCATTCCCTTTTTAATGCTATGATTAAAAACATTTCACAAAAGTTCTTTCTCGAGTACACTTAAGAATGTAGAATTGTTTAGACACTTGCCATTTACACCAAAACTTTAACCTTTTCAAGGCCTTGGTCCAATCTTGTGATTTACATAAACAGTAAATATTTTTTTTCCTGTTGACAAATTCCTTGCTAACTTAAGCGTCAGAATTTACTTTTTATGTAATTCCTAGGTAGTGGCCAAGATATCCTAAGCGCCAGAAGAAGCAAAGCCAGGGAATACGTAATTCCTCCACTTTCTGTTGCTAAGTGATTGTGCTTGACAGGAACAAGGCTTGTTGGGACACCACTTGGTAAAGAGTTTTGCTTACCCGGTTTTCTTACTCAGGGTGTCCGTGTACACCTGCAGTTGTTAGGATAATGCACTCACACTTACACAACCACACAACTGTAAGTAATATACAGGGTGTTTATGGTACTATCGTCTAATTTTTCTTCATTCATCCATCCATCCAACAAGTGTTGAATATTTACTCTGTACCCAGCAGAAAAGAAAACACAAACATGCCTGTCCTCATGGAGCCTAATTCTAAGACCTTCTTTGAACCTCTCAGACCTTGGTCCTTTGCCTCAATTCCACCATTAGGTTTTGACAACAGTAGTAAATAATTCTATGCATTCATGTGGTCAGTAAGGATTTTCATTTCAGAATTATCTGTTTTATGCTATATGAACATACATGTCTCGTTCTTAAAATATAACCCAAATATATATTAATTAATTTTAAAAGTCTGATATCATTTCTTTCTTTAGAGCCTTTGCAGTGGACATGTTTTCTTAATAAAGGGTGTCATGGGAGCATTTTTTTTAATGAAGAAAATTGGAATTATTTCAATGGAGCTTATGTGCCTGAGTGTCTGTAATACTTGGACAATTAGTTAATTGATGGGCTCATTAATGTTTTGCAGAGGCTAGTTTTGTTTGTGGTAAATTGCCTTTTACTTTTTTCATCTTCAAAAATAGAATCAATTTATTGTGTTATTTGGCCTATTCTCTTTGATATTATAATGTATGCTAATAATAGTATTTGGAGTCTAGTGGTCATAGCCTGGATTGACATGTTCAAATACGAGTGATGGGTATAATGTCAAGATCACAGCTACTTTTGATTCTCAGCAAAGATGGTTAACAAAGTATGTGATTCAGTTTGCACACCAAAATTGGTAGCAACCTATACTGTGCTCAAGGGGAGTAGAATTCAGGACCTCCTAAGATGTTAATTGTTCCTTTAGGTGATGGTGATTTGATGAAGTATTAGGAAAGGTGGGCATAGTGATTAAGATTAAGTAGGATTTCTCTGCCCCATAGAAACTATTTTCAGAATTGTTAATGATTTGTACATCCCTATGACCCCAGTGAGATTACCAGGAAATGGAGAAATCAATGCTAATTGACTAGGTTCAAAAAAACAGGGAAACACACAAGCCCTTTTCTGTTTTAAAGGGCAGTTTTTTTAAGCACTATGTATGACTGCCCCACATTATCCCACACTACAGAGGCAGTCAGTTGTTTGTATCACATATATGCATTCCAGGATAGAGAGCTATGTAGGAATGTAATTTGAAGCAAAGAGCAGTTGAGAAGTTATGGATTGCAATTATGAATGGAAGCTATGGACTGCAGCCAAAAATCAGTTGGGTCCATATCTATGAATCTGAAATAGGGTTTTGGAATATGCCTCTGTTTTCTAAACATTTCCAAAGAATTTCTTTCAGTTCTTGGAAGTCATAAGAAGATGAGTCCCTTTATTGGTTATGGGACTGAACTAAATGAAAATTATAAAATAAAATAACTGGAAAAAAAAAAACCAGTAACATTTATATTTTGTTTGTCATTTGTCAAACATATGCAAAGTACAGAAATGTTTTATTTCACTTTTATCTTAACCCTATGAGATTAGCGTACTTTAGTATCCCTTGAACAGCTGAGGAAACTGAGGCATGGAGAGATCAAAAGCCTTCCTAAACTCACATAGCTAGTATTTGGGTGGGCGTCCCATAGCCCATGCCTTCTTGAAACATCTTTTTACAATGCCTGTCAAGTTTTAGCAAGAGAAAACTAAATCCTGTATTCTTCTTTTTTATCTCATGCTGTTTATTCAAAGGTCAAATTCACATCTTTTCCAGATGGACATTTTGTGGTTCTTTGTGGAGGATGGTTCATGACACTTCTCAAAGACCTCCTTGACTTAGGGGCTTATTTCCAACATCAAAAGTTGCCGGATCTGAGCAGCTTAAAATTATCTGGTGCTTACTTGCAACCTTTTTAGCAAATGCCCTTCTCTCTTAGAGTGGCTTTGGTATTACATATTTAGTGAAAGTGTCTGCTACCCGCCCTTGGAAAATATCTTGGTTTTATGTCTCCCAGACTGCTTGTTGCTGAAGGCAAAATGAGGAATGGAGAGTGGTGGAATTTCACTGTGTGCTATAGAAATTAGGTGCGACTACTACATTAAAAGCAGCAGCAGGTGCTATAAATCTGAACTTTGTTTCCGGGGAAGAAAAGAATAAAAGTAAAACATGTGAATGGATAGGCTACTAAATTGCCAAGTTGAAGACAGTTTTTCTAAGGAAACAATTAAGCCTTTCTACAAAGAAATCATGTTTTATCTTGGATTGCACTTAAAATGCAGATTTCTAAATAATTAATCTTTATTCAATTTCTACAAAGCCATTTCATCTCCTTCAGGATGCTTCTCTTTTTCCAATATTTAAAAAATATTTTCTTTTTATTTAAAGCAATTCATATTTATTGTAGAACATCTAGAAATATATGAATAACGCAGAATATCACAATACAGAGATATATGCTGTTAACATTTTACTATAGATTCTTCCAATACTTATTTTACACACACACGCACACACACACACACACACACACACACACTTTTTAATGTAATCTTTTCTTGTCACATAATATATCACAGAATCTCTCCATCTTATTAAATATTCTTTGATAGCATCATTTTTAATGGTGATTGTATCATATATTAACCAAAACATTATGCTGGAAATTGAAATTGTTTCTAGTTTTATACCATTATAAATAATGCTGCAATGAACACACTTGTAGCTAACTCTTGGTGTATATATATTTATAATTATTTTTCTTAGGATAAATTCCTATAACTGGACTTCTTGACTCCAAGTATTTGGGAAATAACACTGCCCAATTGCTCCTCCTGAAAGGTATCGATTTACAGTCACACAATATGGCATTTCTGATCTTTCTTTTGTGTAGTTTTGGTGAGCTCTTTCTTTCTTTCTTTCTTTCTTTTTAACCAGCAACACAGGGCCCCTCTTTGCCCGTATGTCCAGTGGACAATGGATGAGCTGAGACAGTTGTTGGTCAGTCACCTGTCCATTCATTTCCATCTCTATCTCAGGCTTCATATTTGCTCTATTGCACTTTGGTAAGGTTGTTGCAAAGGAGAGAGAAATGGCAGGGGAGCAGGGTGAGGAAAGGAGCAAACACACTATCCTAATCCTGAGTCTTTAGGATACAGTGCTTTCCATGGACAGACTTATGATAGAGGGGGAAAAATGATGCTCCTTATTTTTATTCATCTTCTGTAGAAAGTAGGATTTGGAACACTATATTAGAGGGTGTGAAAGGAAACTGACAAATAAAAAATCCTGTTGGGTTGTTTCTTAGTTCTGCCCTGCTCAGTGTGTCCTTTCCATGGTGGCTTGGGGTTCCCCCTTAGCAAGATTCTGCTCCTCATCTGTGGTCAACAGTGGCTTGGTGGCTTGCTCTAGTGAGCTAGAATGACTGTGGTCCTTAAAACCACAGAGAAATTTTTTTTTTTTTTTGCTGTACGTGGGCCTCTCACTGTTGTGGCCTCTCCCGTTGAGGAGCACAGGCTCCGGACGCGCAGGCTCAGCGGCCATGGCTCACGGGCCCAGCCGCTCCGCGGCATGTGGGATCTTCCCGGCCTGGGGCACGAACCCGTGTCCCCTGCATCGGCAGGCGGACTCTCAACCACTGCGCCACCAGGGAAGCCCGACACAGAGAAATTCTTTATAAATTGAGTTGGACGCCTGGAAGGATGATACCTGCCCTCAAGTCTTAAAGGACTACTTCATCTTTAAGCAGAGATTTGAAAAAATCAAATCCCAGCTTTTTATTTTTAGAAAACACTTGGAATGATCATTTTTTCTTTCCCACATATATTGTACATGAACAAAATAGGGAAACATAAACTCGTTGGGATCTATCTGAAATATAGTAAAAAATCACTTATTCAAATAAGATGAATTTATTTTGGATAAAAATAGTGTAGGTTAATAGCACCAGCCCTCTTTATCCAATTATGTCTGCATAATAAACCATAGGGCCAACTGCTTTAATTCTGTGTAATTTACCTGTAGACTCACATGGAGCAGAAATACTGTTTTCCTTCTTGTGAACAAGCAAAACAAGTTATTTAGTGTGAAAAATCTTGGGGATTAAGTCAATTGAAGCTGATGTGGTCCACTGACCACAAAGAAGAAAGTGGAGCTCTGATAATACAACATCTAGCAAACAGATATAGTTACAGCAAAATACATTTCATAACCCAAACGTGAACCTAAACGTTGGCTATATGCCTCCAAAGTGGTTGACAGAAATGGGCTTAGTCCAAGGCATATGTAAACTGGAGATGTCACACATTAATCCTAGAGACAACTGAAAGCCATTTAGCCCATGGATTGACTGTAAATGTGGAAAAATTGGATTGGCTTGATGGACATTCCAAACTCAATTATTCAAAGCAAGGTTTTCTTCTATTACATTTATTCTTTATAAAATAAATTGGTGCCACTAAATTATCCTGTGTTTTAAATGTAACCTTTTGCGAAAACCCCTTAGTTCAAAATAGTCCATTTATTGCATGTCATATACCTCTTCTTAATCTAGACAAATACAGCTGTTTCAGATTCCATAAGAAGATCTATTAATATGTATTTTTAGTATTTTGACTTGTTCACCATAATTTAACCCTGATGTGTTCCCAACTCAATAGTCTTCACTGATGGTGTATTTATAGTGATGGGAGAACTTTATCAAAACATCAAACCCACCACCCATGCTCCTGGGAGAGAGAAAAGAAGACTTTGGAGCTGCAAAATACACTCCGAGGATGAGTTTGTTAATGTCACCAGCATAGTATTACAGACTGTAACCAGGCCAATGAACAACCTCACTCATTTGGAGTTAGAAGTTTTTTTTTTTTTCTAAAGACCCAAATCATTTATTTTGGTCTGAGAAGCAGGAAGAGGAAGCAGTGACTTAGAATAGGTAACAGACCTGTGTATTTGAGAACGGTAGCCAGTGAGAGCCAAAGTAACATATGGATACCCAAAGGAAGCATCTTCCCAAACAAGGAAATGCAAAGTTCTCATTTGCTATATCTCAAGGAATCATGGAAAGAAAGCACTTTAACCTTCTTTGACTGAACTAAGCTTCTCTGGCTTCTTGAAATAATAGTAAATGCTTCCATACTCTGTCTTGAGATGAAACCTCTAATTAAGTCAAGCCCAAGAAAGAGAATCATGCAAAGCCATGGTTCTCAGGCTCTGACACCATTAAAGCTCCAGGAGTTTGGCTGAAGTATCTTGGGATGTCTGGGTCAGGGTTACTCTTGCTTCACCCAGAGCAGACCTGCTTTCATCTGAGCTCTACCTTAGATCTCCTTCTAAGTACACGCTTAAAGGAAGGCTTCCTTAGCAATAGTAACAGTGACAACAATAACAGCAACAGAAAAGTACTATGATTTAATAATTACTTAATAATGATTAAATTATAACCAGAATCTTAACTCAGCCATAGACAGCCGCACTGAAAGATGTTCTAATGCTTTTACAGACGATTATTTGAAAGAGAGATTAGAGTAGCCCTGTACCCAGCACAAAATACGTGCTCAATAAATGTTTGTGGAATGACTGAATTAGTGAATAAAAGAGAGAGGGAAGAGAGTTGCACCAGTGGTTTAAAAACCTAGATTCAAATCCTGATTTCTTGAGGGATCTTGGCTTCCTCTCTGGACCCCTGTTTCTCAAACTGATCAGTTTTGAGATCCCGTACAGTTCTGCCTGGAATTATGACCAGAATGTATGCTGTGTTGTAAAGGAATTGGAAAGGGAAAG
>NW_006777439.1:2459450-2489711 GCF_000442215.2 Lipotes vexillifer
AAAGAGCAGTTAGTAATGCTAAAGGTTAGGCAGGTCAATAAGGATCAAGCCACCAACAGCATCTACAGCTTGCCTGGAAGGCTGAATATCACTTTGCTGTTCTGTTCACAGCAATTTCACACACATCCTCAGAATACCCTCAGCCCTATTTTATAAATGACAAAACTGAGATTTGGCAAGGCAAGTGATTTTCTTAATGTCACCCAAGTGGCGGAGCTGACCTTGGAAGCTGAGTCTTCAGACTCCATCACCCTGTGGACTCAAATATATAAAAAAAGCTTTTATAACCTGGTCACCCAGGTGAGAGGGAAACATAAAGTGGTAGAAGGATTCCACAGAATTGGGGTGGCCTACTTCTTCTATGCAGAGAAGGAAACCCATAACCTAAATCTCATAATTTCCGATCCAGAATTTCAGGCATGAAACTTTATGACCTCTTGAAAGGTGAATGAGTAGGTTTGATTCATTGGAAGTCAGAACAGCTTTTTAAACATTTGAGAATCAAGATAGGTAGTTAGTCTGCCTTATAAAATTTTCTTATGGATGTCACCATCAGATAAATTTATCCTAGCTTAGTACACTGGGAAGCTTACTCAAATCTATCACATTTTCACATTCAGTCATTGTTAGCTGAGGGTTTTAGCAGTAATCCTAGCTGCATCTTAATTCATGTGATCTTGGAAAGTGGCGATTTGTTTTGCTATCGCCAAATTTCATCCGTTTAAAATAGGTCACAAAGATGTCACATTTTATGAGGTTATTTATACTACCTCCCTCTTTTTGGGCTGCAGCTTTGCAGGTTATTTTTCTTCTGTGTATTAACGAGAGGAGTTCAGAGTACTGAATTTTGTTTATTGAAGAAATTGACAACTGTGACTCCTGAGTAAATAAAAAATAGAAAATGTGAAATAATGCAATACCTTATCTGGTCAAGAAAAGGCAAATTCTAATTTTATATTAATTATGAAAATCTTAAAGTGAAAATGCTCTTTATTTCCTAGTTTATTTGTAAATTGATATAATCTACACATGTAACTTTCAAAACTCACCCAATAATACTTTAACAATCCTTTAAAGTATGTGTATCTGTGTGTGCACATAAATATGCATACATATTCCACACACATTCTAACATAAAAATAAAGTATTGATGACTTAGAAAAGATCTTGTCTAGTAACTACAATTTCTAGACATATGAACATGATAATTTTCTGCATATTAAAGGTAGTTAACAAATAGCAATGATATGTCCATTAACAAACTAATAACTCTAAGTTCTAACTTGTCCTAATTATTTCTAATAATCTCTGTGGAGACTAATATCTCAAAAAGTATGTATGTGTTGATGATAGAAAGCAGGTTGAAAAGTACTGATTTATTACAACCCTTCATTAAGGTTAAAAGCATTCCAGTGAGATGAAGACATCTGCCTTGTATTTTCACATTGCAGAAGAAAAGTTAAGGACAGGAAGAACAAAAAAGAAGGAAAACAATGTTTCAAGTTGAATTCAAGCCAGCTTTGAAGAAAACAATGCTAGCTTCATATCTTCAAAAGTTTTCAAGAAAGAAACTTCCCCATGCCATGACTATTGTTTATTACAAAGCTACCGAATATATTTAATACTGTATATTAACAATAAAAATTATGCTATATGCCCCTAGGTTATTTTTCAAATTTTTATATGCAGTTAATCAACACATGTATCTTTCAATTGTCTTTTCTTTCTTTAAAAAGTTAACAAGAAGGCTACTACCAGAAAGAATTAAGATATGTTAATTATGCAATGTATTGGAACAAGATTTTTTAAACAGGCCATTTCTTTCCTTTTCTATTAGAGGTGGGACTGGGTGAGGTTGGTAATTATAGGGTTTAGTGAATAGCCACTTGATATCTTGGAAATCAAAGGAAAGGGCCACTGGAGAGAGGCTGAACTTAGCTGTTGGAGGATTTTTATCTGTCTAAATGAGTGCTACTGACAGGAACCATATGTGTTACATACCATAGCTGAGGAAGAGAACATGGGTGGTTTTCCTAGGAGCTGTGACCTGCCTGCATATGCATGTCTATCTGGGAGCTCATGTACAAATCTGATGTATTTATGAGTATTCAATAAACACTTACGGCCACATGTAAGTCTGAGGGCTATGTGTTTCTCTCATTTGAATGTTTATATGTGAATATTCAGGTTGATTTTGCCTTAGAATTAAAATCAATCTTTGTATTTTGCAGTGTTTCTCACTACACAAAAACATCCATGAAAGTGTAAGGCTCCCTTTGAAATGACAGAAGAAAGATTCATTAGTTCCTAATTAAGCTTGTATTTAGCCCACTTGAAAATAAGAAACAGCTTAAGCAGGGCTGATGATCACTGAAAACATTTCACTTAAGTGAATGAGTTTACTTCATATTGTAGTGTCAGAGTTCTTGAATGGCAGATATTTTCCCAGGAAAAGCAGATGGAAGAGTCATTTTAATTCATGTTTTTGTGGCATATCTTTTTCCATTTATTATTTTGCTTTTTCCATTTATTATTTATATGTGGCATATCCTTTTACTTTTAATCTACCTCTATCATTATGTGTGAAGTGAGTTTCTTGTAGAAAGCATATAGTGGAGGGACATGATTTTTTAAAACTTCATTCTGATAATCTGTTTTTTGAATGATGTGTGCAGACCATTTATCTTTAATGTAATTATTGATATATTTAGATTTAGGTCTATCATTTTATTTTTTATTATCTTTTTTTGGTTTTGGGTTTTTTTTTAAAAGTTTTTTTGATGTGGACCATTTTTAAAGTCTTTATTGAATTTGTCACAATATTGCTTCTGTTTTATGTTTTGGCCCTTTGGCCGCAAGCCATGTGCGATCCTAGCTACCTGACCAGGGATTGAACCTGCACCCCCTGCATTGGAAGGCAAAGTCTCAACCACTGGACTACCAGGGAAGTCCCTATTATCTGTTTTTAATTCATCTGTTTCCCCTTTCCTGTCTTCTTTTGGATTATTTGAACCACTTTTTAGTATCCCATCTTAATTTATTGTGTTTTTAACTATATCTCTTTGTATAGGTTTTTAGTGGTTACTCTAAGGATTGCAGTATATACACTTAACTTTTCATAATCTTCTTGGACTCAATACTTTACCATTTCAAGTGGAAGGTAGAAAACTTACCACCATATTGATCCTTTTATATTCCCCCCTAGATGTTATAGTTGTCATATATTACATCTACACACATTGAAAAGTCTATCAGACAATGCTATAATTTTTCCTTTCAACCATCAAACTTTTTTTTTTTTTTGCGGTACGCGGGCCTCTCACTGTTGTGGCCTCTCCCGTTGCGGAGCACAGGCTCCGGACGTGCAGGCTCAGCAGCCATGGCTCACGGGCCCAGCCACTCCGCGGCATGTGGGATCTTCCCGGACCGGGGCACAAACCTGTGTGCCCTGCATCGGCAGGCAGACTCTCAACCACTGCGCCACCAGGGAAGCCCCATCATCAAACGTTTTTTAAAGAACTCACAAGGAGAATAGTCTATTATATTCACCCAGATATGCATCATTTCTGTTGTATCTCATTCCTGATGTTGCAAGTTTCCGTCTAATATCATTTCCCTTCTTTCTGAAAAACGTCCTTTAGCAATAAATTATCCTAGTTTACCTTCATCTAAGAACGTTTATTTCACCTTCATCCTAAAGGATATTTTCTCTAGATACAGAATTCTGTGTTGATAGTTCTTTTCTTTCAGCACTTGAAAACTATTGTTCCACTTTCCACTTGTCTCCATGACTTTTGATGAGAAAGCTGCAGTAATTAGAATCCTTATTCTCCTATAGATAATATGCTGTCTTTCTCTGTTTACTTTCAAGATTTTTCCTTTGCTTTGAGTTTTCAGCAGTTTGATTATGATGTATCTAGGCATGGATTTCTGAGTTGGTCCTTTGGGGAATTCACTGTGCTTTTATTTTTTTCACTGAGCTTCTTGAATCTTTAGGTTTATATCTTTCACCAACTTTGGGAAGTTTTCAGTCATTATTTCTGCAATTCTTGTTGTTGTTGTTTTTATTTTTATTTGTTAATTTTTAAAATAATTTTTATTGGAGTACAGTTGGTCTACAATGTTGTGTTAGTTTGTGCTATATAGCAAGGGTGAATCTGTTATACATATACATATATCCACTCTTTTTTAGATTCTTTTCCCACATAGGCCATTACAGAGTATTGAGTAGTGTTCCCTGTGCTATACAGTAGGTTCTCATTAGTGGTCTATTTTATGTTGTTGCTGTTTTTAGTACCACACTCTTTAGCCTCTTCTGAGGCTCAATTGGCATAAATATTAAGCCTTTTATTATTTTCCCACTGATACCTACATCTCTTAATTTTTTCAATCTTACTTTCTCTTTGTTGTTGGGTTTGCATAATTTCTATTGACCAAATTTACATTCACAGACTCTTTCCTTTGTCATCTCCATTCTGCTATTGAGCCCATCCAGTGAGTTTTTTATTTCAGTTGCTATATTTTTAGTGCTAAAATTTTCATTGGGTTCTTTTTTAAATTTTCTGTTTTTCTTCTGAGACTTTCTATTTTTCTAATTGCTTTAAGAGAGTTTGTCATTGCTTGTTTAAACATTTAAATAATGCCTGCTTTAAATTCTATTAGATAATGTGAATGTGTTATTTTGATATTTGTTGACTGTCTTTTCCCATGGGAATTGAATTTTCCTGGTTCTTCTTATGATAAGTAATTTTAGATTACATCCTGAAATTTTTGAATATTATATTATGAGACTGGGTCTTGTTTAAAACCTATAGAAAATATTGGTATTTTTATTTCAGTAGGCAATTAGCCAAATTATCTTCAGGTTGCAAGTTCCAACTTGCCCTTTCTGGATTATGGTCCCCATCACATTTCCGTTTTTAAGGCCCAATGCTATTTAGATCTGTCTCATGTGTGCACCAGCCGGTGGTAAGTCTGAGACCTGGATAGGAGTCTATCTATTCACTTTTCAAAGTCTTGTATATGCTGATTAGGATGAGATCCATTTATGTGCAACTCTTAGTGTCTTGGAGTCAATAAATAACTTTACTGGGCTGCAATCATGAACTCCTCCCTTTCCACAAACTCCCTAGTGCTTTCTGGCTTCCTGGGACCCACTCTTTTGAGGCCCTCAGTCAGAAATGTAGGCTCTGCCATGTACTTTTGCAGCTGTGCCTGCCTCCAGGACCATGCAACAGGGAAAAACTAATGGTAAATTCACAGCAGTTCCGTGGTACTTTGAGGTTTGGTCTTCTCCAATTTGCTATTTATTATTTACTTTTCAGCGTCTTCAGATAACTACTCCACACATTCTGTCCAGGTTTCATAGCTGCATTCAGAGAGAGAGTAGGGAGGAGTCTGTTTTCTCCATCTTACCCATAACCTAAATCTTGAGAGTGACATTTTTAAATGACACATTTTATTACAATAAACTTGTCAATTGAATTTTCAGGTGTAGTGTCAATAATTGAGGACGTTCAATTTAAAAGGAAGTTTTCAGACATTTAAGTCTTAAATCCCCTAATGTTTTAAAGAATGGCATGCTTAGGTAATGACCTGGGAACTAGCTATGACAAAATCAATAGTGTCATATGACAAGATAGGCATGAGGACATAGATTCATTCATATGTCTGCATAAGATACATATGCAACCCTAAAATTTGCTCATTCTGATTTTGGTGGCTTGTCTACATGGTGTTTCCATAATGTATCATAATACAGTATCATAACATGGGGTATTTTTAGCTCACAAATAATTTTTTTGTTTTTGTTTGTGCATATGTGTGCACGTGGACACACACATATAAACAGAGCTTTATTCTCAAAAATAATCTGTTTGCAACTGGATTTCCCTAGAACAGTGGTTCTCAAACTTGAATATGCTCCACCCACAGAGTTTTTGATTCAGTATTTCTGGGATGAGGTCCAAGAATTTTCATTTCTGACAAAACAATGCCAGATGATGCCATTGCTGCTGGTTTCAGGAGCACTCTTTGAGAACTGCTACCATAAAGAGATGAACAGAACACACCATAACTTTATGTGGCCCATCAACAGGGATGAATTGACGATTTAATTGCAGCTCGTGACTTCCTATTAACTTTATGAGATTTACCAAGAATAAATTCATTTTGGCCTTGAGTTGACTTCTTGTCACAATAACTCAAAATTTTCAGTGTTGATGGAAACTTAAATATTTCAGTCATTTCAATTGCTGTTATAAATAAATACACACGCAAATGCATACGTAGTCTATAATATTAATATTGCGAATTGAACTGAGAATCACTCATTCAATCAAATCAATTATTTGGTTCACCCAATGTCAAAAACTTTTAAAAATTAATTACCTTAATTGCTACTCATACAAACTTAAGTTTAACTCACTTTTAATCTAGAGCTGGAGTTGGCTTATGGGCCAAATCTGCCCCATGGCCTGTTTTTGTATGGCCAGTAAGTTAAGAATGGCTTTTACATTTTTAAAATGCCATTTAAATAAAGAGGAAGAAGAAGAATATACCATAAAAAACTGTATACAGCCCACAAAATCTAGAATGTTTGACCCTCTACAGAGAAAGTTTACTCACTCTGATCTAGAGCACTGTCTGGGTTAATTCGAGGTAGTGCGTCAAGAGATGGCAGAGTGGAATGATTAAAAACATAGTTTTTGTTGTCAGATTGCCCTCGTTCAAATCCTGCCTCTACTAACCACTTTATGTAGCCTTGTGCCAATTAACACAGTATTTCTGTGCATCAGTATCCACATCTACAAAATGCAGATGATGAAAGGACTTAACTCATAGGGCTATTGTTGATTTAATGACTTTATACATATAAAGCCCTTAAAATAGCATCTGGCACATACATGGTCAGCACAAGATAGATAACAGCTACTATTATCTACTTGACAGAATACTGTGCAAACATTAAAAGCGATATTTATTCTAAGTACTCAAAAAAACATATGTAAATGTCTCCATTTGATATTAAGTGAAAAAAGCAAAGCACAAAATGTCCTGCAACAATTTGTAGAAGTAAATCAAAAGTATGCACTGGGAAAAACAAAACAGGAAGGAAATACTCCAAGTTACTAGCAGTGCTCCCAACTTTTTACCCCACTTATTAGCAATGAGACTATGAATGGTTTTCCTCTTTCTACTTTTCTGTGTTTCCCAGTTTTTCTAAAATGCACTATGAATCTCAGCTTAATGGCTGTACCTCAGAAGCAGCTTATGCCCCTGCCAAGGTGCTTATCCTCAAGATAAGATAATGAGGCTGCAGCGGTCACTATAATTCTGCCAGTATTTATTTTGGTCTTTGTAAGTCAGGCTGTTCACATTCTTTGTACATAGTTGTATTTAATTAGGACTTAGAGTTAGCCATAAAATGTGCATTAATTATCTGTTATTTCATAAATGATGGCCAAAATAACAACCCTTGATAGGAACAGTTTGGGGGTAAGCACCATTTGGTCTGTTCATCTTCCAAGACTCCCTGCCCCAAGCAAGAGATTTCTATTTGTTATCTCCTTTTATCCTGGAGAATTACTAATCCTTCACTACCATATTAAGTACCAATTAAGCAGAGATTTGTCATTCTTGCTCGAGAACATTGAGCTGGGCTGTGGCTGCATATTTCACAGACTTATGACAGAAATTATTTTAATTAGACTGCTGCTACCAGCATTTAAAATAGTCTGTATGGTCAGAGAGAGGAAGAATGACTCCTCAGTCAGATAATTTACTTATTTTTCTTTTTCACTCACCATAAATCTTAGGATTGCGGTTATTAAGGCTTTGGAGGGGGAAGGGGATAGTCAGGGAAAGAACTTAGCTTAACTTTATCTTACTTTAAATACTAGGAAGAAAAATCTCCCACAGCTTTACTGAAAAAGACACTCTTAAAAGAAAAATGTGTTCAAGCAAAAACTGACACCAACAGGATAGTTTTTACATTAAACATGTTAAACAGTAAAGCGTGTTTAAACAATAAAAAGGATCCATGCACCTTTCCTATATAACTAAAGTGGTTGTAACATTTCCTGTTCATCTTTGTAATGCCCCCAAAATGAAGTCATTATTTGGTAATTATTAGGTTAATCTGATACTGAAAAGCCAACTAAATAAGTAACAACTAAACTGATCTCCACATTTAGTAGACCTTAATTAACACAAACATAAAGTTTTACAACTTTAAAAGAATAATTTTATTTTATGAACCTCTAAGATGAGAAATTTGATGAGTATATTTTTTTCTCTCTCAAAAAATTTCAAGGATTTCTCCTCCCACCCCACCCCCAAATTTTGATCAATACTCAGTTAATTGGAATATTAGTCAGAATGTCTTATTTCTAAACATTCTGATTTGATTAATCAGATCAGACATATTTGAGTACATATCCTAAAAATATGCTATAATTTTTAACCATAAAAATGCATATTTTTCCTTTGTGTTCCTCACTCACACACAGGGTCCAATCTTCCCTCCATCAAGCAGCCACAACCCCATCATTTTATCTTCAATTGGAGTTTTAATGCTTTATGGCTTACTTGACAGGTTTCCACATGAAAGCCAACTCGCATTCAAAATACAGGATGAATCCAAAGATTGTACGTATCACAGGTTCTTGAAGAACAAGTTAAATTCTGTATGCCCACCATTTATCATTGAAAATAAAAAACATACGTATCACATGATCCAATTTTAATGGAAAGATTGGAAGAATAGATAGAGCTGCACTGGATGTAATGCCACAAGAGAGTTGCCCATGGACACCCCAAAACCTCAGTAAGTCATGAATGGGCTTACAAGTTCCCTTCAGTCTGGCTGGCTACTACACTATTTTCACTAGTCCTTAAAAAAAGTGTCTTTTAAAAGAGAAGACTCAAAAACGTGATTGCATTTCTTAATGGAGAGCTTTAGAAATGGTAGCCTATGTAACTCTGTTAGAGAACTTATGTTTTAAAAAAATGAGGTTAGAGCTGCTATGGAATTGTGGGAACTCAAAGATGACTAGAAGTGAATGGAAAGGGTTAGGGAAGAAGGGATTGTGGCCACACCCACTGGAGCACTGCAGATGGTTACTCTTGTCATCCTGTGATGGTTCCATGAGCTGTGTCTGCGACTGATGCAGTGAGAAGATGGGCATGTGGCCACAGAGAGATGATGAGGAAAGTGAAACCTGGGCTCTTCCTTGGAACAATTATTGGCTAGGAATTAATAGTAATTGGTATGGTAATTAAGTCAGTCTTTTTTTTTACTTCCTGACTCTTCCAAGCCAAATTCTTAAAGTTTTATTTTCTTTCAAGTAACTTTGAATGGTGTTCATTCTATACTACGTATGACAATTTTAGTGTTACACATATGGCAAAATTACTTTGGTTAACATAAAAGTTCCAAATGTGTGCTTGTAAGTTCATTTGTTGGTAATACCCAGTGAAGGAAGGGTATGAACTTGCAGTCCCAAGATGAACTTCTGACGTGGTTTAAACCCAGCCATTCTCTTCTCCATGCTGATATATGTTTGTTTTTTTTTTAAACATCTTTATTGGAGTATAATTGCTTTACAATGGTGTGTTAGTTTCTGCTGTATAACAAGGTGAATCAGCTATACATATACATATATCCCCATATCCCCTCCCTCTTGCATCTCCCTCCCACCCTCCCTATCCCACCCCTCTAGGTGGTCACAAAGCACGGAGCTGATCTCCCTGTGCTATGTAGCTGCTCCCCACTAGCTATCTATTTTACATTTGATAGTGTATATATGTCCATGCCACTCTCTCACTTCATCCCAGCTTACCCTTCCCCCTCCCCAGGTCCTCAGGTCCATTCTCTACATCTGCGTTTTTATTCCTGTCCTGCCCCTAGGTTCTTCAGAACCTTTTTTTTTTTTTTTTTAGATTCCATATATATGTGTTAGTATACAGTATTTGTTTTTCTTATTCTGACTTACTTCACTCTGTATGACAGACTCTAGATCCATCCACCTCACTACAAATAATTCAATTTCATTTCTTTTTATGGCTGAGTAATATTCCATTGTCTATGTGTGCCACGTCTTCTTTATCCGTTCATCTGTCGATGGACACTTAGGTTGCTTCCATGTCCTGGCTATTGTGAATAGTGCTGCAATGAACATGATATATGTTTTTATCTGGTGTCTTCTTCTAAAACAGACCAATTCTATCCGTACTGAGGTGGTCATATTTCTTGATGATCTACCCAACTGTATAGGAAACAACTTAGCAACTGCAGCATCTCACCCTCTGCTCCAGCACTTAGTTTCATCATGCGTAGAGCCACATGACCCTTGAAACTAAAGAACCAACCACAGATGGTAAAAAACATTTTCTCTGGTGCATTATCACCAAAAAGTCAGGAAGGAACCATTAGGTTTCTCCTGAATTAATATCAGGTTAATAGCATCTAAATGTTGAGGTTGAGCCTCTAGGCTAGTGGTTCTCAAAGTGTGGCTCCTAAACAGCAGCATCAGCATCAACTGGAAACTTGTTAGAAACACACATTCTTAGCCTTTGCCCCACACCTGGTGAACCAGGAACTCCAGGGGGATTGGGCCCAGCAAACCATCACTTTATAAGCCCTCCAGGTGATTCTGATGCTAAAACCTGAGCCCCTTTGCTATGGCCCGCCTGGACTACACATGGGGATGATGTGGGAGCTTTAAAAATTCCTGACGCCTGTACCACTAGAGCTTCTGATTTCATTGATCTGGATGTGGCCCTGGAATCTGTATTTTATAAAAGCTCTTTGGGTGATTCAAATATGCAGTGAGGCTTGAAAATCACTATAATAGACCAGACAAACATGTCTCCTGTTTCATCCATCTCTTGGCAACACCCATCTACCGCCTAGGCACATATCTCTCTATAAGTTGGAAAACTACTTTGTGCTTCTGAATTACCCTTCCTGTCAAAGTTTCATTCCCTATCTATGAGCAATGTTTGTTTTTTCTCAGCACTTTCACATTGTGTTAGCCCTTTGGCTTTAAAAAAAGTTTATTGTTTCTGTCGTAATCATACACTTAGTATCCTTAAGATTCTCAGTGCTTTTGTGGTTATCAACTGGAAGGGATTAATAATGTTGCATTAATGGTTACCAAATGCCTCAACACAAAGTACAGACACGCCAGACAGAACTCTTCCCGTCATCTGTTGGTGGCAGGCATATTGACCCACTTCTGCTTTGAAGGAACATTTTGTTCTCATCTCTAAAATTTTCCATTTGACAAGTTACTTTTCATGATTCATTTCCACATTTTCATTGGGAATTAAATTTAGGCAGGACTACCATACATTTAGGCAGATCTACCCACACAGACCAATTCTCACCATAAAGCAACCCCCCCAACTCATTTGGTACTTATACCAACATCACACTTATTCATTGATCTATTTAGCAGATATTCATTGAGAAGATACCATGCACTGAATTAAATATTTAAGTACAGTACTGTATTACTCACGCCACTAACTAGTTTGACAGATATTGGAAAACAGCTACCCGTTATATAAGCCAGTCTGGTGGAAATTGCATCGAGGAAGAGTTGCCCATAAGTCTCTTACTACTTAGTGATGTTAGTATGTGGTGTTGGCCCCCAAGACAGTGGCAATATATGGGGGCACAGCCTGAAGGTACCTTGTGGTTTTCAGTGCCACAAAACTGGGCATATAGCCTCTGATATATAGCCCCAACTCAATTCATCAGATATTTATTGAAAATCTACCAAATAATTATTAAGCATCTTCTGTGCAGAAGACATGATACCTTTTCCAAGTCGCCATAGGAAAGAGCTGTTACTGATGCTTTACTACAGACAGGCATTAGTGGCCCCATCGAGGTCTGAGCTAAAGCATTCCAGTTTCCTGGGTAGCCATACCTGCTTGACCATGCCTGGATTATTTGATGGGGGTAGGGTGCTGAGTTCCCTGTGAATAAATGTATTGTCTATTATATCCAGGTTGCACTCTGTGTGGAATAAAGAAATGGAGACTTTTTTTTTATGAAAGGAGTTATTCACTTACTAATGGTCCGATGAGATCTGGGGAATGTCTGCTTTCTGACTCCTTTCTGGTGGAAAGTCAAGAAAATGCATGTGGGAAGATTACAGTTTGAATTAATATTCGGACTCACTTCAGCACCCTGACACCCCTCCACCCAGAACCCACTGGTTGTTCAGTGAACGGGGTACCTCGGCCCTCTTGGGAGGTTAGGATCCATTCAGTGGTTTTGACCCATTTCTCAGCTTTTGGAGGTTACAACAGCTTGTGTTTGGTGTCCAGAGTTTCCAGCCCCTTCCGACCCCCCCAAAACACTGAGCAAGTAATACAACTTGAATGTGGGACGTGTGGCCAACGCTGAGCTGCGGAGGGAGGGATGGAGTCATGGGGATGTGGCCAGGAGGAAATAAGAGCAAATTCCTCCAAAACGATCTGACAGGAAATGACAGAGTGTCAAGCTCCCACCACCCTGCTCGGCCTCCCCTCGCAGAGGGAGCCTCCAAGAGGGAGAAGTCCTTCCTAATCACAGAGCAGTGCCAGAGCGCAGTAGGTGAGGATGATGAAATAATAAAGCATTTCCCGTGTGTGTTTTTTATTAGGCCTGTTTTGTTTTTCTTCCAAGTGCTGGGGAAACAGAACAGAAGCCCCGCTTCCAGCGGCATCATAGCGGCCACCTCCCATGAGAATAGCAGCTGCGCAAATAGGAGGCGAGCTCTCGGTGGAACTGGTTCTAACACCTCCGTAATGGAAATAATGATTTGTAAAGCCCTCTTTATACCCTTTGCTACATAATTAGTAGCCCAAAGAGAAAAAGATTAAAAACGCTCTTCTTACTCCCCCAGCATTTTTGAAAATTTGGCAAAACATTAGATGTTCCATCCTGAGAGCCAAACAGGGTAGAGGTCTCTGTATGGACCTGCCTTGGCTGGTCTGGCTGGCCCTGGAATCACTCAACACTTCATTACAAAGAAATTAACTGGCTTGATGTCAATTAGGGAGAATTTTTTAGCAGACATACCCAATGGGACCTCCCTCTCACCCAATTTGGTAGTTTTTCTAAGACAATATCGAAATACCCTTAATCCAAGCTAACTTAGTGTTAGATACCACAAGCTGTGTCAGCCTCCTTTATGGCATGTGTGTGTGTGTGTGTGTGTGTGTGTGTGTGTGTGTATTCAGGGCTAGGGCTGAGCATCAATTTTTACCCAGCTCTCAGAGAAGAAAATTAAGAGGATACTCAAAAGGAGGATGGCTGGAAAATTCTCTCCAGCCCTAAGAAATAACCAATCCAAAATGCTTGTTGTTAAATGGGTCATAAAAGCCCTGGGAAATCAATATTTGACTTTCTGTTTCAGGAATGGTAACTGCTACATGCAGTTTTAGATCAATCTGCGACCATCATGGTGCCCCAAGACCCAAATAATTCCTGCATTAACTCTGGACACTCTGAAGGTGGAAATCTCACTTATCTTTTTATAAGTAATTGCCCCCCCCATTCCATCCCAGCACTGGACAGCCCATGTAAAATAAACCGTGGGATAAATAAAATAAGGAATCATTTTATTAAAGATCTAGGAGAAGGGCTCAGGTGACCTGAAAATGTAATTAAACCTCTAAATAAGCAGATTACTGGCTGAAAATGAGATTGATAGATGAACCCCTTCAGCTAAAAAGGATTGCTTAATGGACTGAGCAACAACCTTGGACTCTCTCCACCTTGGAATCGCAGGTCCAGAATTGGGCAGGCTCCACGCCACCACTTCCCCTCCTAAGACAAATGAAGCTCCACGAGGTTGCTGTGAGGGGAGCCCAGAGGTGAGACCCCTGGCTGCATATGGTTGCACAGATGTGCGACCCACCTCGTAAAAATAGCCAAAGACGCCCAGAGCACTGTTTCTGGGGGCTCCTCCTGGCTTACCATCCAAAAGGCCTGAGGAGCTTGCTAGTCTCAAAAGGTTAAATTTATTTCCGGTTTTTTGAAAAGAAGATACTAATGACAAAATGAAGAGCTGAAAGTGAAGTTTAAAGCCTCAGTAGGACAAAATAAGCTAAAATAATGAAAAATTACCTCCTATAATTGTACTCCTATCATAGGGAGAGAGAGAGAGAGAAGGAGAGAGAATTCTTTCTTCCTCGTTGGCAAGCAGGACAAACTTTCTTAACTCTGAGCTTCTTAACCTTTTATTCTGAAGGTGGTCTTGGTGTGAAGTTTTGGTAGCATAAATTTTGTCCCCAATTCTATGAAGTTGACATATTCCAAGATTAAATATTTGGAATATTTTAGATTTATGATCTTGGTTTTCTGTTTTGCTTAACTTATAAACTGAAATTAAATGAGCCATTCCTCATAGCACTTTGTGACACTTCTAGAAATTGGCAATGTCAAAACATAACGTCTTTTCTTTGAAAGTGATAGGAGTTCTGTAACCTACATGATCCATGCAATTTATCATTAGGTAGAAGCAGCAGCCCTGACTCTGGAGCAGATGGACCAAATTGCAGCTATTTGCTGCTACTGGTCATCTAAGCCTCTTTGCCCTCAGGACTAAAGATCAGTCCTTAAGCTGACATCTCATTGGTAAACTCACTCCCAGTGTGACTGGGTCCACAACATTTACTGTCAACCCAAAGAAGATAGCCTAATGGATACCCCTTGATGAAACCCAATTTTCCAACCTAGTTTTGCAGAACAAAGCATCACTGTCTCTCGAACTCTGAAAGGTAGAATTCTGTCCTCTTCTCACTTTTGGAAGAGGGCAAGGGTAGAGTCCTTATCCCTAGCTAAATCCATGAAAGACACATCCTGGAGGTCACGACCACTCATGGAGTTTATCTAGTGAATAAACTGCAGTTTACTTCTTGGTGATGATACATGATATGAAAAAAAATAAATCTAAGACATGCAGGCCATTTTAATAGTCACAGATTCAACCTGGAAGAGAGCAAAGGATTACTTTGATTCTAATGTCAATTTATCCTCCAATTTATCCAGAGCTCATCATCAGTAAAATTAGTATTTCCCAGAGCAGCCCAATCTCTCTTTTTTTTTTTTGAAGATGTTGGGGGTAGGAGTTTATTAATTAATTAATTAATTTTTGCTGTGTTGGGTCTTCATTTCTGTGCGAGGGCTTTCTCTAGTTGTGGCAAGTGGGGGCCACTCTTCATCGCGGTGCGCGGGCCTCTCACTATCGCGGCCTCTCTTGTTGCGGAGCACAGGCTCCAGACGCGCAGGCTCAGTAGGTGTGGCTCACGGGCCTAGTCGCTCCGCGGCATGTGGGATCCTCCCAGACCAGGGCTCGAACCCGTGTCCCCTGCATTAGCAGGCAGATTCTCAACCACTGCCCCACCAGAGAAGCCCCCAATCTCTTTTGATTGGAGTAATTCACCCCTTCATTTGGCTCCCCAGATACCCATTTATCATTTTGGTTCTACGTTCTTTATCTTATTTCATTATGAACTCTGGGAGAATGACTTGGTTCTTGAATCAACTTAAGAATGATCAAATTCCAGATTGGGTACAGGAGTCTGTGGTCTTAACTTCAATAAGTATCCCAGACCATCTATGGAATGTACCCTTCTCCCTGATATTTGTCTCGATGTAGACCCAGCAGGGCTGGGAAATAAAGTTAACCTTAAAAGAAAAAGACCTGCAGAGACCAAGAACTGGAAAAATGAGTGTCTGTGGTTTCCTATGAATTCATTTCATTGCCAGTCAAAATGAAGCCCTTAAAGTGAAGAGCCTGTCTAAATGCTGCAAAGATCTTTTGCAATATTACTTAGTTATTATCAAATGCATGTAATCATAGAAAACAGGCCAGAGACAAGTAAGATCTGGAAAAAGAGTGATTCCTTGTACCTTCATTTTCTTAATTTTTTTTCTTTCTTTTTGTTTTTTTGGCCACGCTGTGCGGCTTGTGGGAACTTAGCTCCCTGACCAGGGATTGAACCCGGGCCCTTGGCAGTGAAAGCACAGAGTCCTAACCACTGGACCACCAAGGAACCCCCCTCTTAATCTTATTTCTTAAAATTTAGCAAATAATGAATTCAATATCGTGAGCATGTGAACAACTTGGCATTTTGGCACTTACAATTATATGCTGTTCTCTTACAGGGGTGTTCACACATGTAGTGTGTGTGAAAGGGTGCAGCTTGACTCAGAGTTTAGTTGAGACCTTTGATTGCGCCTATGACAAAAGGCTTATGTGTTGACTAGATTGACTTTTCAAGTGCCTGAGAGGTGATAGAGTATAGCGGTCCAGCCCACAGACCCTGGAGCTGGACGGCCTGGGCCTGAGTCCCAGCTATACTGCTTATTAGCTGGTGCATCCTTGGAAAGGTATGTAACCTTTCTCTGCCTCAGTTTTCTCATCTGTTAAAGAGGATTAATAATGGTGTTACCTCATAAAATTGTAAGGATTAAAAGAGTTAATGTAAGGCTTCCCTGGTGGCGCAGTGGTTGAGAGTCCGCCTGCCAATGCAGGGGATGCGGGTTCGTGCCCCGGTCCGGGAAGATCCCACATGCCGCGGATCGGCTGGGCCTGTGAGCCATGGCCGCTGAGCCTGCGCATCCAGAGCCTGTGCATCCAGAGCCTGTGCTCCGCAACGGGAGAAGCCACAACAGTGAGAGGCCCGCAAAAGAGTTAATGTAGATCATGAGCTGAGATTGTTATTTGGCAAATAGGAAGTGTGTTTATGTAAGCATCAGCTGTTACTATCACTATCTCAATCTGCTAGGCTCCGTTCTCCAAAGCTAAGGCCTCCTGTAGGTGGAGTTCAGGAGAGGTCCTCTCCAGCAACCATGGTTATGGTAGCACCAAGTGAGACTTCTGAATATTCCTCTTGACATAAATTATCTGCCCACAGTCCCTTCCTCTTAGTAGCAGCTCAGTTCAGCTTCTGAAAAGTTCTCAGTTCTTCCCTAACTGGCCAAGATCCTCTCACCTTCTCCCGACTCTCTGCTCTTTTGGTTTTCTGAGGAAAGCTTCATGTTCACATATATGCAGAGCCAGTAAGCCTCTCAGTTTCTCCAGGTCTGCGTCTCTACCTATCATCCCACCATATCCATTACTCCTGATACAAGAGGATCCTCCTTGGGAGGCAGGAGAGGATAAAGACCGTGAATAATTATACTTTTAATATTTTTATCTCTATCAGGGTAAATAACTTTCTAAAATACACGAATATGATCCTATGAAGCTTTCTAATCTGAAAGCGATGCCGAGAGTCTAGTTATTGGCGTATATTGCTGTGGCAAATTTATTTTTTCAAAATATACCGTTTGCTGTCAAGCCCACTGGCAGCATGATAAAATCATTACTTTATTATTATTTGTTGTTTTTAAATTACTATAGCAATCTACAATTAAGAAACTTACCAAAGCCTACATTTCTCTTTTCCTGAACCATCAGAAGGGATTGAAATTAATTTCAAATCATTTCTTAAAAAGAACATTCATGGCTTCCCTGGTGGCACAGTGGTTGAGAGTCCACCTGCCGATGCAGCGGACATGGGTTCATGCCCCGGTCCGGGAAGATCCCACGTGCCGTGGAGCGGCTGGACCCGTGAGCCATGGCTGCTGAGCCTGCGCATCCGGAGCCTGTGCTCCGCAACGGGAGAGGCCACAACAGTGAGAGGCCCACGTATCGCAAAAAAAAAAAAAAAAAAAGAACATTCAGTGTTTCCTTGTTATTCACTACTAGGTCGATAAAGACAAATTCTATTTTGAAATATTATGTGACATTACTTGGTACTGCTTTCCTATAAAGAAAAACAGTGCACCTATTTTTCTGTTTAATGAACTAAGATAACTGAAAGCTACAGCACTCAATACATCTTGTGGCTTTTATGATATTGTCCAATTTTTGCATGATTCATAATTTACAACTCAAATGGAGAAGGCAAGGGTGGGCATGCATGGAAACTGCAAATCTGTTGGGTAGTACTTTTGAGTGTGGAGGCTTGATAATAATTAAGATGAGAGGTTGCAAGCTCTTCCCCAAGTGTGCATCAAACTGGCAGCAGAGACAAGTTTGCTCCACCTCCATCACTACTGAAGAGGAAAAGCCTACAAAAGACTCTAAGGCTGGCAGAGTTGGCATTTGCTGCCCTCTCCCCACTGCTTCCTTTTAATTCCCACCCTTCTCTAAATGGCGGCCCAGAATCCTGTCTCCCATCTCTTCCCTGGCCCCTTTTCTCATAATGGCTGTGATGTCTAGCCACCCACCAAATATTTGTTCTCCCCCTTTCACAGTGCCCTGAGAAATGACTTCCCAGTGTCTACATTTCCCAGCCCCACTTGCATCTGGGCAAAGCCATGGACTAGTTCTTACCAATGATCTGTTTGCAGTAGGTAGGGGTGTCTATTCTTGGCCAGAGTGTTTAAGGAGCTTTCTTCAACTGAAATCAGAGGGCTTGAGCTTTTAGGATGCTAGAGCCACAATGTGGAAGGAGTCTGGGTCACTGAAGTTCCACTGGAGTAAGGATGTCCACTCACCAAGACGCCTGTCTTATATATCACATGATTAAGAAATAAGAAGCTATTATCTTAAATCGCCGAAATTTTATAGTTTGTCTAAATTGCAGGCATTACCCTAGCCTAGATAATAAATTCTGGTCCCTAATTCATTCTCAGTTGGCTGAACACTAATGCCCAGAGGTAAGTCAGGAGATTATGATCAAGCTTCCTCCCACCAGAAGGATTTGTATTTTACTTGAGGCAACTGCCCATCCTTCTCTCCGGCAAAGAACACCGTGTGCATGGCTGTACGTGCTCAGCCCACGGGGTTTACCCCACCCATCATCATGACAAGGAGAAAGTAGTGCTGTTTGGAGTCAGAGTTCCTGGGTCTGAGTTCTAACAATTTAGTGCTTAGCTGGTCCTGAGCAGGTCACTTAACTTTCTGATCAGGAAAATGGGGGAGGGGGTATATTGTCATGTTTAAGAAGTTGCGATTTCACAGTCCCTAATCTGTGATCTACAAGATCTTGGCAAATTCCTTGCCCTTTTCAAACCTTGGTTCTCTCATCTTCAAAACGCAGATAAGAACACTTTCCTCACAGGTTTGTTGACTCATTCATTCATTCACTCATTCATTTATTCATTCATTCAAAAAGTATTTACTGAGAACCTGCTTTGTGCCAAACACAGCTCTCGGTGTGTTTACAGGGGGTACAGCTCTGAACAAGACAAGGTCCTGTTTTGTATTTGAGGGGACATGGAGGGTAGTAAACAATAGACCTCTATTCAGCTAGTGTGGCCAGGATGAAACAGGCTAATATCTATAAATTGCTTCTGCAGTGCCTGATACATAGTAAACACTAAGAAATGGGAGCTATTATTAATATTAGCTATAAATATGAAAATGCATAAAATAGTAATTGCAATAGCATCTAATAGGGCTATTGCAAGGATTAGATGAAACGTGTATTTGAGTTATTTATTATTATCTAATTACTTGATGATTAACTGAAGCAAATATAAAAAAGAATACATTAAGGTCCCACTCACCATTTCTGTGAGGTTGGGACATTTTCTGTTAGCAGAAGCTGTTTGCATCCTGAGAGCAGAGAAACCAGTCACAATCCCCCCAATCCTCCCATGCTAATCTAAGTAATCTTACTGAAAAGCCTTGCGGGGGATATATCTGACCTCCAGCAGAAATCATTAGCTTTGGTTAAGTTGAATGAGAGAAACCAGGGACCCTCAAATGGCCTCCACATTCTGTCATTGGCAAAAAGGAGACCAGTCCCTGGACCCTAAACAGAGGCTCTGACCTGGCTTGTACCAGTGTCCATCTGTTGGAGAACGTCCCTCAAAACCCTGGTGTGGAAAAACTCTGTGCACTGGCCCTGAGTAAAAATTCATTTGAAATGTGTGTACAGGAAGAGAAGTGTGTGAGAACATGCAGGTAAAAATACGTGCAAGGCACACTCTGTTTTTAAAATTCTTATTGTGCTATTTTCCTAAAAACAGGTAAGCAGGGGCTTCCCTGGTGGCGCAGTGCTTGAGAGTCCGCCTGCCGATGCAGGAGACGCGGGTTCGTGCCCCGTTTCGGGAAGATCCCACATGCCGCGGAGCGGCTGGGCCCGTGGGCCATGGCCGCTGAGCCTGCGCGTCCCGAGCCTGTGCTCCGCAAATGGGAGAGGCCACAACAGTGAGAGGCCCGCATAACGCAAGGAAAAAAAAAAAAAAAAAAAAAAAAAAACAGGTAAGCAGGGCACACTTCAGCTAATGGTTTGAGTTGCATAAGTAGGGTAACCATAAAATTTATCATCCAATCTGGGACACTAGTATTAATAATTATAAGCAGACAGCAGGAGTAAATCAGGACTGTTGTAGGGGGCAAAACACTACACATGTTCACCCTGGGCACAGATTGTTAGGAATATTGTTTTTATTTATTTTAATGCTCATGTTTCTTTAGGAGGACAGGACTGTGTTTATAAAAATATCTCAGAAGTAACAACAGGCTAGTATTTCTCTGTAACGGTGACAGCAATATACCAAATATTTTGGATCCTCTCTGCATTATGTAAAGGCACTTGTACCAGGCCTTATGGGGGCTATGAAGTTGTCCAAGACATGACCCCAGACCTCAAGGAACTTGTCGTTTAGGAGACGAGAGAAGCTGTGTACGGTCAAGCTGGACAAAGGCTCATAGACGAAAAGCCCTGCTGGGGTTAGGGAGTGATGAGCGGCTGAGTGTTGCTGGGTGAAAGTATTTGTGGATGAGAATGAAGGTGGAGATGTGGGTCAGGCCAGATGATGGGGAGTTGTGAATGTCACAGCTTTGCACGTGGAGGATTTGGATTGCTTCCTGTCCCTGCGATCTCAGAGGATGAGTGAGGAAAGTTCTGCTACACGGCCCAGCTCAGGTCTTATGCCCAAGCAGACTATGTGGCCAAGTTTTCAGGAGGGTACCCATCCTGGTAGCACTGAAGATAATTTTCAGTCCAGACATGACATTAAAAGCAGATCCTTTTTCCTCTAAATGAGTTGGCTTTTACACAAGGATGCAAACATGGTGAGTGGGGAAAAATACGAGAGAGCCTTTTGATGCTTTGGATCCCTGGTGGAGAAGAATGGGAGGGTCTAACCTAAGAGGGGAGTGAATGGTCGTGGGTTATAATTTCTCACCACCAGCACAGGGATTAGCACATAGTGTTGGCATAGAAGGGGCCTGAACAGAATATTCCCGGTAGGGTGCCCTGGAAACTGCACTGGAGGAAGTACAGATCTTTTCATCTGAGAGGAACCGAAAGGGCATCCTGTTGCCTTGGGCTATTCCAGAATGGTGGCTCTGTCGCCCTCTCTCTTGTGGGACTGGCTGTGGGTGGTCCTAACTCTTAACTGGAGGAGCCAGGTGTCTTAGTTTGGTTGTCCTGGAAACAGACTTGGAAATGGTGATTTGCATGCAGGCAGTTTATTGGGCTGTGCGCGTGAAGCAGCAAGAGCATCAGGCTCGGGTGGAGGGAGGGGCTGAGCAGCGACACAGTCACGCCAAAGTCCTCAGTGGTTTCCATGGGGAGCTCTGGACTGGGATGGACCTTCAAAGTTGTCCCAAGTTAAGGAAAGGGGGTCAAGACTTTGGATGCCCCCTCCTTACCTCCATAGACCAATCAGGAATACAGGACACCCCAGAAAGGAAGTTTGACCTTGGGGAAGGTGGCTCTCTTCAGGAGAAGGACTCAGCTGAGAGCTGGCAGCTGCCAAACTCCCAGAGTTTGAGGGAATGAGTTCTGAAGCACTGCTGTCCTGAAGCGGGGAATCTGGCCCAGCTACCATGGCATACTCTACACCGTTGGTTCTCGAACTTTGACATGGTACATCAGAGTCATCTGGAGGGCTTGTTAAAATGCAGATTCCTGGGCTCCGTCCCTAGAATTTCTGATCCATTGAGTCAGGAGTGGGGCCCAAGAATTTATATTGCTAGCGAGTTCCCTGGCAATGCTGGCCTGGAACCCCACTTTGAGAACCACTGCACTACATCAGTCATTCAGGGACTCCTGCTCAGGCACAGATAGCTCGTCAACGCTCTTAAAACATGTAGCGAACAGCCACTCAGGTGGGCACATTTCAAAACGGAATCAGGCGGCTTTGATTACCTGTAAGATCTCGGTTTTCTACTCTTTTAGGTAACAGTTTGGTGACCAAATAAAAAAGGCCTGTTGCAACAAGACATGTATTTGGAGGGCTCTAGGTCTTCATGTCATGCATCTCCATTCTCTATAGACCAGCAGTTGCTATTTGAAATTGTCATTAGCAATTCATTCCCCTACTTCAAGAGAAGAGACAGAACCTCTCTGCTTACCTTACAAGGCTTCTCCCCAAAGTCGTGCCTGTGCTACCTCCATCCATTCTTCTGGAGGTCCACCTCTCTTGCCCCTGCTGTCACCACGTAGTCCAGTTCAGAGGGATCGAGCCCTCGCTAAACTCTGGCCATCACAACTGGATGAAGGGTGAACAGGGGGCCCAACTGGACCCCCCTGAGTCCTTCCCCAGGACTTCTATTTGGAGCTGAGAGATAAGAGCCCCTTCCTCTCTGGAAATGAGGATATGAGCCTGTAGGTGCCAGTGACTGTGGCTTTTGTGCAGTGAGGAAGCCTATAGGCAGAGGGAGGAGATGAGACCAAGTGGTAGAGAGAAATAGAGATGAGAGGCAATCGTCCTTAGCGACATCCCTGCACTTCTTGATTACAGAAGCCAATAAATGCCCCCTTTCCTTAGCTAATTCAAGTTAGCTTGCTGCCACTTGCAATCAAATGAGTCCTGTCTAATGCTCCCTTTAAATGCAAATGCCATGGGAAGGAGAATACATGGACCCAATCCTAACAACTTAACTGTCAGGGGCAGAGTAGCTAGAATAGCCCTTGATCAGGCCTGGGGAACACCTACAGCAGGAACCCTTCGGAGCTAAGTTTGCTCAGAGACCACTGGGGAGTGGGATGGGGGTGAGATGGGAGGCAAATAGGCCACAGTGAATGCTCACTGTGTACCAGGTGTCTTGCTACATGTGTAACATGCTTTATTCCATTTAGTTTGGCATGATAGGTAGCACAGATAGCATGGTAGATAAGACAGACACCTCATTAGGTACAGAGAGGTTAAGTGCATTTCCCAAGGGCACAAAACTAGTAAGTGACAAAGCCATGATTCAAACAAAACCTCTTTCTGGTTGCAGGCAGTATGGACTTAACCAGTGCCTTATATATTACCTGTTCCAAAAGCAGAGGCTACAGCAGAGGAAGGAGTGGGTTATAGTGGCAAGAACGGAAAATTTACCCGTTTCACAGCTTTGTTAAAGATTATCCCAGAGACTGAGATCTGGGACCCTTCCAGTGATCCAAGAGCAATGTTGAGGGATCCAGGTACATTTCTTAAAAGTCATAAAATCCAGGAATCCAAGCTTAACCCTGAAGAACATTAGAGGAAAGCATGTCATATTGAGGTTATATTTATATTGAAATTTACATTTATATTCTTTTGAGCAGTTTTTCCAGAGGTGAAATGATGGATTTCATCATTTTGTTGTTTATTGCCAAGATGCCCCACACTCCATGGTCAAGATACTCTACAGAACTCTTTCACTCAAACATCGTCAATTCATGTTCCATTAACTTGAGCTCTTTCTCTAATTCAGACAATGTCTATGTAAGACTTATTTAGCAAAAGGTTTGAAATTTCTTATTTTATCAATTCCTGGATCTTCCTCTCAAGTAGAGAATGTAGTCCAAGAAAAGTATAGCTTTTACAAACAGGGACTCAGAAACGATGAATTTCTTCGTGACACTTTCACCACTGCATCCAGTAACCAAGTCTTGAATATTAGAAAAGCTTTATGTTTAGGAGGCACTAATATATAGGACAGGCTGTGAATAATAACTTTTTCATGAATGCTCCTCACTTAATCTATTAGTACTCATTTATGTCTTCATTTATAGTATAGACAACACTTAAAAATATAAAACTCCATTTTTTTGAAAAGCATTCTGCAACTGAAGCTTTTCTCTAAGTCACAAAAGCCTTTCCACCATCTTTGGATCTGCCGGGCTTCACTCTTTGTTACCAATGTATTGAAACCAATTGGATGGTTTGGAAATAAGTCTTGCCTGAATTATCTAGACAAGCGGTTCCCTAATTTGCCTCATCATAAGATTTACCTCTGAGATTCTGATTCAGCAGGTCTTGATTAGAACCTGAGAAGTATTTTCAACAAGTATCCCAGAGGATTCTAACATAGGCAGTCCATGGGCTATGCTTTGAGAAACACAGAATTAGATGATGCCAAAGTTCTTTATTTCCCTTTGACATGAGTGTGAACTAGGTCCAAAGAATGTAGTGCAGATAAAAGTACGTATTTATATTACCCCATATGTGAAGATATGTGTGGTTGACATGTAGCATATACTATGGTTAGAGACTTAGAGAAGAATTCTTTTGTAAAAAGGTACAATTCCTTTATGCAGAGAGAATTTATGGTGATTTTTCTCATTCTTACTCACTTCTTTCAAGGTAACGTTTAATTTTCCATGACAATCATTTCATCAAGTGACACACACTCACAAACACATAATTTTCCTTTGAAAAATTCAATATACAATTCACCTCTGGGGCCTTTTCTTTGCAGTGGAATGATTTGTATAATTTCACACCTTAGCTGCATTCTTTGAATTCTTATTGATAATTGTGTGTGATTTGTTACAAAGACAAACACACATTGATAGGAACACTGAGTTGTGTAAAACATAAACAAAGAAAAACAATTGTCTATCTCTGCTACCTTGTCTGCAAACACATTTTATATACCACTTCTTTGACCTTGAAAATGAAACTAGGTTTTAATCAACTATTCAGTCATTTTGAGACAGAAGTGAATATGGCCTTTCTTCAATTTATTAATTTTGAAATTATAATGCCAATTAAATAAAAATATTTTAAAAGGCCACTGCCTCTTGCTCTCTAATTTTCATAGTACACAACTGCTATAGGAGAAGGTTATTAATGTCTCTTTGCCAACTCATAAACTTGCTCATTTCCCCCTGACGGCCAATAACCTCTTAGTTTCTAACAAAAGTTTAATGAACAAATTTGGGAGGACTGTGCTTTTCTAAGATGAAAGGTTTACAAAATACACCACAAGACATTTACTAGGAAGCGATACATATTATCATTAGTAATTAAAACTACGTTATCCTTGTCAAAATGAAAGAAAAAGTGAGTCTTATGGTGTGGTACTCTTGTGTTTTATCATGTTTGTTTCTCATCTGCCTATCGGGGTGTTTCATGGGGTTTCCCACTGCAGTTTCCACATAACCTGGTAGCAGTATTAGAGAGCAACATGAAAAAGTATGATAAATTCTTCCCTTTTTTATGCACCAGGGACCCACTGTGCAAAATCTCATAATCTGAGGTCGGTGTCCCCATTGTCATTAGTGAATAAGCAAAGTTCTGCTTTCCTTATCACTTTAGAAAAATGTTCGAATTTCTACTCTCTGCTTTCTTTCTCCTTCAATTTTTGTTGCACATATCTCTCTCCATCGTTCATGAGATGTTTTTCCTGAAAGAGATGGTGATGAAACGGAGGCAAAGAATATGGTAGGTAGTCTTTCCTTTCTATAATCATGCTGCCTATTTATTCAACCAATACTTACTGAGTATCTACCATGTGCCAAATACTGGGTAGACAGGAGACAGAGATTAAAAGCCATAAGGTAGTTCCCAGCCTCCAGGAATTCACAGTCTACTTAAAAGACCAATACATACACAAATTTATTAAAATAGAATGTGGCAAAGGCAATGATATATACATGCGGCCCATACATAGGACACACCCAGTGACACACAGGCATGACAGCGCTAAAGTAGCGCACGGAGTGGGGGGCTGTCTAACTCAAAAGATGTCCATGCCTAAAACTTCATGGTGTTACAGCCATTGAGTTGGGACTTGAAGTACAAGCAGAGAATAAAGAATAGAGTACATTCCAAGGGGAGGGAATCTGAAAAAGCATGGCTTATGGGGTTGGGCTGAGGTAGGCCCAGTGGCCAAATGTAAGGGGGATGGGGAACGGAGTGACCATGCTGCAGAATGGGAAAAGCTCCATGTTGTGCACTGAACTGTCTTCCCCCAACTTTCATGGGTTGACACCCCTACACCTACTGTGACTGTACTTGGAGAGAGGGATTTTATGTAGGTAATTAAAGTGAAACGAGGTCTTAAAGATGGGGCTCTCATCCAATAGGGCTGGTGTCCTTATAAGAAGATGAAGAAACACCAGAGGTCTCTCTCCGTGAGTACACAAAGCAGAGGTCTTGTGAGCCCACGGTGAGATGGCAACCACCTACTAGCCAAGAGGAGAGGCCTCAGAATGAAACCAACCTTACCATCACCTTGATCTTGGACGTCCCAACCTCCAGAATTGTGAGAAAATTAATTTCTGTAGCTTAAGCTACCCAGTCTGTGGTATTTTGTTATGGCAGCCTGAGCAGACTTGTATACCCTGTGAGGTGGGATTAAAAGGGCTTTGCCTGGGCTTCCCTGGTGGCGCAGTGGTTGAGAGTCCGCCTGCCGATGCAGGGGACACGGGTTCGTGCCCCGGTCCGGGAAGACCCCACATGCCGCGGAGCGGCTGGGCCCGTGAGCCATGGCTGCTGAGCCTGCACGTCCGGAGCCTGTGCTCCGCAACGGGAGAGGCCACAACAGTGAGAGGCCCGCATACCACAAAAAAAAAAAAAAAAAAAGGGCTTTGCCTGCAGTGCTAAGGAGTTTGGACTAGAGGCTACTTAGCAGAGCAATGTCACGATCAGATTCGGGCTTTTGGAAGACTGCTGTGTCGGCAGTGGGAAGGGCAGGTGGGGGAAGACAGATTGAGGCCATAAAACATGCAAGGAACAAAAGCAGCAGGACGGATCAAAGAGCCCTGTCCCAGGAGCTGGCGGGACGGTGGGGCTGTATCTTAGTCCAGCTCTTCCACTACTAGCTACTTGGCCTTGAGGCAGTCGCATCACCTTTCTGGGCCCCTGTGTAAAATGAAGAGAGTTGACTCAAGGGTGGTCACTATCTGCCTCCTACTAGATATCTTTCTTTGAAAACTCTCTCTTCCCCTCCCCACACTGTGTTTGGACCTCATGACCCTGCCTCACAGGCTACAGCAGAGTGGATCAAAGTGATCACCTGACTCAGACTGGATCAGTCCGGCTCCTTCTTTCAAAACTTTGGGCTGAGAGTCAGTCTGGGAATTGGGAACCGAGTCACATTAACAGCAAGAGAAAGATTTTGAAATCCTACTCCTGCATCCCCAGCGCAGTCCCTTTTCCCCTTCTTTCTGAAACTTGATTGTTCAACTTTTTCTTGGTTCTGCTTGAGTTCTTGCCTCTGTATATTAATACTTAAAGTACTTTTTTTCCTTAGGCTAGATTATCAGTTTCCATTATTTATAACCAAAAATGTATCATCCAAACTACTCCTTGATCTAGCTTTTCCTGAGTCTGAGACAAGGACATGACACACACTTGCAGCTGGTCTAGGGCCAGCCACATCCAGTCCAGGAAGGTGGAGTGGTTGTTGGGTTACTATAAGATCCTCAATCCTCCTGTAAGATTTCTCCACTCATCTGCTGATGTGTCTGAAATTTCCACAGTCATGTCTATGTCTATGGATAAGAATGTCTCTACAGGGTCAGTGTCAAAAACAGTCTTGGATAATCCGATTCACTAGTTATTCATCTATTGGTAGCTTGTAGATATTTTTGAAGGGGAAGATTTTGAGGATGGAGAGAGTTAGAAAATATCTGGATCAAAAACAGGGCAAGAATGAGATTCCAAGGCTGCTGGTGATAGTTATGAAGTCCAAATGACCCTAGAGGTGGGGAAGGCCACACCATCAGTGAAACCATCCAAAACATACTTTACCATTTTACTGTGGGTCAACCTTGGGCCTGTGAGGGGTTCTTTGAGCATCTGGCTTGGGTCTTCTTCATGGTCTCCATGTCCTATCCAATTCTTATGAGTAGGGGGCCCTTCTAGAAAGCCTAACTGAGCAGGTTCCAGGCAGGGTTTTGGCAAGAGCACGTGCTTGAGTCCCCAATACTGGTTCTATCACTTACCGACCCTAAGGCTTTAGCCAAGCCACTTAACCTCCTGAATTCAGTTCCGTTTCTTACAGGCTGTGAGCAGAAATTAAGTAGAGGCCATATAGAAAGATGTTTAGTAAATGTTCACACTGAAAGAAAAGAAAAATATCTGTAGATACCAAATTGAAATCTTTTTCACAGGCAAAACCCTTCATCAAGATGCTGTTAAATAAGTGCAAATTAAGAAGTTTGTACAGCACAGATTTGTTAGATTATATGTTTTGCTCCAAACTGTGATTTCAAGAATTCATCTGAGAATAGGCATGATATCTCAGAAAAGCTTTTGTACTGCTACCCTATCATTTTTATATCTCTGCCTACTGACATTTTATTGGCTATTTAAGCAAAGTGGCTCTGGTTCAAAACTCAGAGCACGTGTTAGAATTCATCACGTGCTGTGTACTTTGAAGCAGACGGTTGACCTCTCTGTGCTGTAGCTTCTTCTACATGTCTGAAAACAGAGTCAAGGCTGCTGCACTATCTTATAGGTTCTCCATGGGAAATAAGTAATAAAAGTGATACCTAAGCACTCTTCTGTCAATCAAGTGATAAGTAATTCAGTTCTAGATTTTTAACCATACAGTATTTTTAACCAAACTGAGAAACAGACACCTCCTCACCCAAGCTGATTAAAAATGTGTCAACAGAGTGGAAAAGCGTGCTGATTCTGTTCATTTCTCTCATTAACTTGGTTCCACAAGGAAGAGAGCGGGTTGCTTACAAACATGTGAGATCGTTTGAATGATATAGTTACCTCCCTTCATTTAAAGAGGGTACTGTGCGCAGTGGATAAAGTCATGTTCAGCCTGGTGCTTTTCATCCACACTTTTGTATAAATTTTAGGTGTTTAAGGAAGTACTCATTGACAAAAACAGGAATCATTTTATTTGCAAAGCGTGGTCACACGTTGGCGCTACTGCTGTCCAATGCTCGCCAGCACCCCAGTACCCCAGCACCCCAGTACTCTCTCAGTTGCGTCAACAAAGTCCTGTCCATCCAGAGTCTCAAAGGCTTCCCCCTGGCGTTGCGTTGCTCAGAAACACTGTGGTAACACCATCCAGGCTCTTCAGGGATGCTGAGTTGGCCACAGGTCTCTATCAAAACCTCGAGCACACCCAGCAGCCGTCCTGCGGTGTTTGTATTCACAGAGGTGGCTATTGACCCTGGGCGTGCTTCATGTGTCCTCCTTAGAAGAGAGTGACAGCCCTGAGTAACTCATACCATGTCAGGATACAGAGGCAGAGTTAGGATCCCATACTTCTGTGTCTCTGTTGATGTAATAAAGATCTTAGGGTCTAGTAGAAAGAGTTGGGCTCACTTCTCACAGTGGACCTGAGTGAAAATCCTAACTCAGTCACTGACTCCACTTTCACTCCGTGACTGTGAGCAAATTGTTCAACCTTTCTGAGCCTCAGTTTCCTCACCCGTAAGATAGATAATTCAAAACAGGGTAGTAATAAATACGTTGCCTGGCTCAAGTTAAGGGACTCAACAAATGTTCATTTTCTCATTAATTATAAAGCCATTAGATTTAGTCAGAGTTAGGTACAGTTGCTACGCTAGTGCTTTCCATGAAGCAAGTGACATTAACCACAGTAAAATGTTCTTTATTGACTGGACAGAGATTCACTGACCTAGACAATGAAAGCACATTTGGGGGATGATCCTTGCCAAGTCCACTTTGATGTTTTTGTTATAAAAGAGCAAAGCCAGATGGAAGTGATAAAATGGCTAAGCTGGGTGCAAAAATATGAGACAGAGGTATGTTTTCCCCCACTGAAATATTCTGCACCCTCCCCAGGTTACAGGAGAAGAGTGCTTCTACTCAGTCTATAGATCACAGAGCCCCTAGCCAGACCCCAAAAGTCCTCCAGCAAAATCTTCCTTTGAGTTGAAAGTAGAAATAGATTCTGAGCATCTGCTTTGGAGGCCTCAGATAACACCCTTGCTTATCAAGCCTTGATCAGAGAGGATGCCAGAAACACATGGAAAGGTCTCACCCCTCTGACCTTCCCACCATAATATTTGGAAACGAGAAGACTCAGGGCACTTTAGGAGGGGCCTGGAAGAGCG
>NW_006777439.1:2489763-2503416 GCF_000442215.2 Lipotes vexillifer
AGAGCGGTTATGGTGCCTAAGCTTAGTTCCACACACATTTATCAAACCCATCCCTAATGCCAGACGTGGCAGGAGCCAGGGTGGAATTAGGAACATCACAGAGACCAGAAGGCACTTAGCCTCTGCAGTCAGAATTGCTCCGGTGTACCAGCACCTTGGTAAATTCACATCAGACATTTGATTTCACAGTATGTTCGCTCTATATGTTGCAAAACTGGTGCAGCAAAAATACAGGCATTATTAATTTTTGTTGTTTTCTACGCACTGTGAACTTTCACAGTGTTCTAGACGTTCCACAGAACATAATCACTGTACTTTCAAATTCAGTATTGCATCAGATCTGAGACCTCAGTTGTCCAGCTTAATAATAGTGGAAAGTATGTGATAAATAATGCTGCAGAGGATGATACATAGTAGAAATTTGTAATATCTGAATCGAGGGACTGATTTGAGGAGTAAATGGAACGATTTGTGAAAGGCACCTGATTTAGTGCCCAGCCCATTGTGGGTCCCTTGATTCACATCGGGCATCACCAAGGTTTGTATCAAATCAGCAAATGGTTGCTCCAAACAAGCCTGCAAGATCACGAATATAGTTAGGCAATAATTGATAAACTTATTCAATCACTGGGTTGGAAGGGATTTTGAAAGTTCATCCAATCTCTCCTTAGAGCCAACTGAAATCTCTCAGCCTTACTTGTAAACCTAGTTTTCTTGCCCTGTCTAAACATGTCTAGGATGAATCAACTTTTGATTGTATTCTTCGTGAGTGCCCAAAATCAGAATTACACCTAGCATTATTGGTTTATTTATTTATTTATTGAATAAGCTACATGTGTTCACCAGGGAAAGATGTTTTTCCTCTAACTTCACAGGCAAACTTCAAACAGAAAGTGTCTTTATGGAAGGACGGGCCAGATGCAGGTATATATCTCTGGGAGTTGTCCTGGTTTCTTTTCAAATTAGGCAATGAATATACTTCTTGACATGCACACACAAGATTTGTGGCAAAAACACCTTTCTTTCATGTAACTGATTTTCCTTTAATCCCCACCTTAATGTAGATCATTCTTGATGCATAATCTCCAATGGGCTTTGAACTAGGGAATGCTAACTTTGAATAATGAATAAAGAAATGACAGTTTACTTTATAGCTGGGTTTAGGAGACATGGGGTTGAGGGGCAATGGCAGTATAACTATTCACCTTTCACCTGGCACAAGCAGGTAAAGTGCTGAAAGGAAGTGATTAGGAAGACGTGACAATAAGTTAAAACCCTGAGGCTGAGTGTTCCTGATGCATTTGCATTCCTTGGTTTGTAAGGCCCTGTTTAAAATTTTAAAAAGTCACCAAGACAGGAAAACTGCTGTAGTTAGATCACAGCACACTGAGTTGCAAACCTTTTAATGAAAGACATAATTCTTGGGTTGTCTGTGTCATACTATAGTCTCATGCAAAACACTTTAATGCCTGGTATAAATAACTTTAGACTTTCTTAGCATGTATTGCATTTATTTTTTAATATTTTATATTGACTTTTCTTGTCTCCTTATTCTTTTAAAAATTTATTTATTTATTTATTTATTTTTTGGCTGTGTTGGGTCTTCGTTTCTGTGCGAGGGCTTTCTCTAGTTGTGGCAAGTGGGGGCCACTCTTCATCCCGGTGCTCGGGCCTCTGACTGTCGCGGCCTCTCTTTCTGCGGAGCACAGGCTCCAGACGCGCAGGCTCAGTAGGTGTGGCTCACGGGCCTAGTTGCTCCGCGGCGTGTACGATCTTCACAGACCAGGGCTTGAACCTGTGCCCCCTGCATTGGCAAGCAGATTCTCAACCACTGCGCCACCAGGGAAGACGTGTATTGCACTTTTTAATCATGGGTGTGCAGTTCGATTTTCCTTTTGGAGTCCAGGAGAGCAATAACCAAATGAAGCCAGAGGAGTTCCCCTCCTGCCGCCTCCCCTTCTCTGGTCCTGCCCTCCTCCCTGCCCCCTTCTTTCCCTCCTCACCCCTCCTCTACCCACCCCATACCCACACCTCTAGGACAACTACAGTTCCTGGTACATCCTCAGTTAGAGGCTATAATCTGGTGCTTGGTCAGAAAAGTGAACAAATGCACCCTTTCCCTGGACGGGGTATTACATCATCAGAAATGCTGCAGCTCACCCTGCGCCAGGTCTATCTGCAGACAGATGAAGCTTGCCCCTCAGAGCTCTACCCTCTTCACGGCAGGGTATGTTAGAACGGTCACAAAGAATCTCCGCGTACCCATCTATCTTTGGAGAAAGATACAGCTGCAGGAATCTTAAAATATTCACGCAAAATGCCAGGGTGTAGAGTAGGTGCACAGGATGTGCGGCCTGCCTGACTCTGCACTGCTGCTGTGGTCGTCTGTCTAAAACACCAATCAGACCAAACCTTTTCTCGGCGTGTACCCCCCATCTTCCACTTCTCCTTCTGAGGCAGAATTAATCATTCATTTATACCCCTATAGCACTGTCCATATACCTTCATTATAGCAAGTGACACAGCGAACTGTAGTTGGTGGACAACATCTTCCTTGACAGTCTCTAAGCACTTCTGGGGCCCAGAATCATTCGCCTAAGAATCCCAGGGCATAGCACAGTGCTGGTATGTAATAGTAGGTGCTCAAAGTTTGCTGGATAAATAAATGACATGTCTTATAGAGAAAGATGTCAGATTTATACACTGTCATTTAAATCATGTATGTTTTCATTTCACAGTCTCCAAATTGTGTAATGAAAGTAGGAAATACCCTGTGTCTGGAAAATATGTAATGATAGTAAAACATTGCCATGTTTATCCATTTTTAATTCAGGAGATTGGCAACATGGCTGTATTTGAGATTTTTGGAGGGAGGGAGTGAACATTTAATATATCCTCTGCAGTATTCCCCTTTTTTCCCTAATGGAAAAAAGTGCAGCTTTTACTTATTTATCTATAACACTTTCAGGGCTCTATTTTTTCAGCTGGTTTTTCCTATTCAGGTTCAGCGTCTAAACAGGGGGCTGGTCCAAGGTTAGCTAAAGCACTGGATGAGATGAGTGTTGGCATCTGTCCCTGTGACTATTGATTCTGGGGCTATGCCAGATCCCCGGGGATTGGAAAGATTCCCTATCTGAGGCTACTTGGCTCCTGAAACCCTTCCTCCAGCCCTTGCCAACTAAAACACAGTAGGAGCAAATGTTGTATGGCAACTGGGTATAAACACAACAGTTGGAATGCTTCAGAAAGAAGTTTGGACTTCCTGGTTAAGTGTATTCAATGTTAAAACAACAATAACAGTGTTAAAAACACATTTGGGGATTGTTAGAATGCCTTACCCACTGATTCTCATTATTACTCTTAGAGACCCATTGGATGCACTGATGTCTCTGAGAAATATTTCCTCAGGGATTATCTTAGAAGCTATGTCTAAGCTTACCTTACACACACAAGGTAAGGTGAAGATTAAAGCAGCCCTCCAAGTTAGGTAAATGCAATGTTTGTTAAACCAACACCTTACCTCATATTACTTGGAATAGTGAAAGGAGAGTAGAGACATGGATTCTACTTTTGGCTGCGACTCTTCAGGCTCTGAAGTCTCTGGTAAATCATGCATCTGGCTCTCAGCTTCCTTATCTGTAAAATGGGTAGGTTGCTCATAGAGATCTCTGAAGTTATTGAAGCTTGGTGAGCATTGTTGCTCTCAGAAATTGAGCAAATGTCCTTAGCCCAGCATGGTTTATGTCTGAGTAGAGAGTGAAGGCTCTTAGTTTTTAAATTGAGGTGTTGGCACAAGGACAGAGAATCTCATGAATTTTGTACCCAGGGACTACCTAGTGGGGAAGAACCCCTGGTATGGGTTGAATTATATCCCCTCAAAAAAGATGTTGAAGTTCTAACCCTCAATCTGAGAAATGTCACCTTATTTGGAAATAGGGCCTTTGCAGATTTAAGCGACTTACGATGAGGTCATTAGGGTGTGCCCTAACACAGTAAGACCGGTGCCCTCATAACATGGAGAAATTCGGGCACAGACAGATACAGAGTGAAGATGTGGGAAAAGACACAGGGAGAGCACTGTGTGAAGATGGGGGCAGAGACTATGCAGCCCGAGCCAAGGAACGTCTGGGACTGTCGGAAGCTGGAAGATCCCTTCCCTACAGGTTTCAGAGGGCACGTGGCCCTGCCGACACTTTGATCTCAGACTTCCAGCCTCCAGAACTGGGAGCCATTGCGGTATTTTGCTACAGCAGCCCTAGGAAACAAACAGACTCGCCTCAAATCTCCTGAGCCCGGGCTCCACCTGACTTCTTTGCAGGTGGGAGTGGATATTTTGCCCTGTGTGTGTGTGTGTGTGTGTGTGTTATTTGACGTTTACCAGATGAAAGAATGGACAAAAGACGAGAAGAGAAGGGGAGAAAAAGGGAAAGAAGAAAAATTAAATGGTAACTTGTTTTGAAAATGGAGACGGCTGGGATCAGGGCTGATATTTAAATGGTACACACAGGTACAGCCTAACAGCTAAAGTATTTCTGTGTAAATAGCCATTGCCCAAACCCCCTGAGTGGGCCATTGCCAGGCTGCCACCTGGTTGCTCTGTCCCTTCCCAGGGGCCCCTCCAGGATTTCCCCTGAGTCCAACAAGTGAAGGATTGACTCCTGGCCTGCAGGGGTCTCTGGATTCTGCCCCAGAGCTACCTCTGCCACAGACCCTTCTGACTGGTCAGTACCAGTCGTTAATAATATTTCTGATTGAGAGCCTTGTACATTTGAGTTGCGGCACTGGGCTTCTGCAAATGATGGGAGAACATGCAATGAAAGGAGGTGAAACCAGAGGCTGCTGGAAGGAGGTGGAGAGAAACAGACATATAAGAGATCAGAGCAGTAGGAGGAAAAACAGGGCCAGGTGAAGAGGGTTTAGGGTATTTGTCCATTTATGGCCCACAGATTTACATGTGACCTACCAGGAATATATTACGTCAGAGTTTTATATAGTAAAAGAGGCTGAGGAAGTTCATTATTAAACTTCTAAAGAGAAGTTAAAGCTTCAATTTCACTTTCAGAGATGCAGAAGCCTGGACCTTCAAAGCTGCATTATGATTTGGAGTCTCAGACTCGAAACTGAACTCTGGGTTTCCAAGGCTCTGAAGGATTCACCCACTCTTTGTACAGTGACCACTGGGCCATGCTTTGCCAAGAATTAACACTCCAGGCTATACCCATCTCTTAAGTTACAACATCTCTACTGAGTCAGGCAATTAGAAAGGAAATGTTTATTGAGCTTGACAAATAATTCACTTTGGAAGTATAATCACAGTAAGAACAGATTGAGAGTTAAGTATGGAGAAAAAATGAGGAATGAGAAGTGATTTCCGCTGCATTCCACTCACCTATCTCATCTTATAACATAGAATAGGTGAAAGGGAAAATTGGAATTTTAATAAAAATGAAAGGTTGTAAGGCCTGTGATGACTCAAAGAGTAACAGTAAGAAGATGTGTAATAATGTTATTATCTATATAAATGCATTGAATGCATTGAATGCATTGAATGCAAGGTTGCAAAGATATCAGCTTCTCCCAAGTTGGCTGTTGGGTTCTGAGATGCACAAGTTCCACCCAATTCCTGTTTCATGTGGGGTAACAAGTTACAGTGTTGGTTTTTATTTGTCTCTGTATTTGGTATAACCTTAAAAATATTCAGAGAGCCTTCTTAAATAAAGTGAGGCCTGCATTTTTTCAGGAAAAAAAAAACAGAGCCAGGAATAGGGGGCCACTACAATTGTTTACTGTACAGTTGAGATATTACTTCACCTGAACATGCCTCTAGACTGCAGGTCCTTTTCCTAGCAACCCACTACTGATGCAGGAGGAGGAGAGAGGGGAGGAAAGAGGCACAGAGGAGAAAGGCAGGCAAGGGCCAGCTGCTCTCAGAGACACAGCTGAGGTGAGACTGGCCGGGACCTGACCTCAAACTTGCCCACTGGGCCAGCATGGATGCTGGGCAAGTCCCCACCTGTTGATGCTAATGGTGGAGGTTCAGGTGGGCTGGCAACACTCAGAAACAAGAAACTCTACGTCAGTCAGTCAAGCTGGCAGTGGGGTGGGAAGAGGCAGCACTCACAACAGCAATAACCCTTTCACCTCTCTACATGCCTCCCCTCACAGAATCCTCACAAGGCCTCTAAAAAGTAGACATTATCATTAATTCTCATTTTACAGGTGGGGAATCTGAAATGCAGCAAAGTTAAATAATTTACCCAAAAGCCTATGGCCAGTAAGGAATGGAGCCAAGATTCAAACACAGGTATATTTGTCTCCAACACTTGGACCCTTAGCCACTGGTCCATCAGCCTCCTGTAGAGAGGTTGTCTGGCCATGTGTAATTCAGAAGCTGCTCAGACCTAAGAGTGTATCACACGTATCATCACCAATCCGAATGTCCAACCAAGTAAAATCTTTTGACTAAGTCAAGATGACACATTTTCAGATGAAAATCCTATAATAATGAACATTAATGGGTTGTCTTCCCACATTGTCAGAGACTTCTGTCCAAGTGACATCATTTAATACGTATTGGACATCCATCATGAGTTGAGCAGAGGCTGCACTATGGTCACACACTGGAATTTCTCAGTTTTCTGTGCTGGAAACAAAGTAGGAAATATTCTCCATGGTCAAGCAGTGATCTTGAGAGATTAGATGTTATTCCTATTCTAACCCCATCCATACACTGATTGGATATAAAGGAGAATTTCCCAGATACAATTCAGATTTATGGGTAACATAAATCCAATTATTCTTAAATAAGATTTGCCTTTATCATCTGGCTGGCTCTGGAGCATTCTTAATTCTTTATCTATGTTTACCCCGTCAGCCCCATTTGGTAAACACCATCCAAGCATGCTCTCAAATACACCGCCCTTTAGAAATCAATGTAAATGTAATTCTACCAACCTCAACAAAGCTAATAAGATCTGAAAGGTCATCATGGTGCTAGACATGCTATGAATAATACCTGTGAATGCAGCTCAAACATGACAATGAAGGTCCTGGGGAAAACCAGCTATTTAATTTTCTTGTATACTCCAGTATGTTCTCAAGCACCTTTAAATTTGGGAATGGTTCTCAGGCTCATTGTGTTATTACTGCATGCATTCTTGGAGCCTACAGAAAGAGAAGAAACTATAAAAGCAGAGGAACTTGATTTCACTGCTAAGTCCGGTATGGTCTCACTCTTTTGTCATAGAAAGACCCTAAATCATCAATGTGCATGTGTTACTTATTTCCTTTAAACTCACCTCAGCAAAGTCCATAAGGCAAGGCAAGCTTGGTGAACAAAAGGTCAGGTGGCTGGAACTGAGCAGATGAGGACAAGATAAAGTCACATTTAAGAATGTACTTCTAAAGCTAGAGTAAAGAGTTTGCATTTTGTTCTAAGAGCAATGAGATATACTATCAGAGGGTTTTAAGCAAGGACGTAATATGACCTGACTTACGTTTCCAAAGGATAACTGTGTTTTTTTTGTGGCTTGAGCAGACGAGAAGTAGGGAAATGATCAGGACTAAACAGTAGCAGAGATGGACACAAGTCCATATTTGGAATGTGCTTTAGAGATGGAGTCCACAGGGCTTATTAATTCGCTGGATGTTCAGAATAAAAGACAGAGAAAATGATACTAATATATTTTGCTTGAGCAACTGAATGGATTGTGGTGCATTTTAATGAGATGGAAAAGATTTGTGGACAAACAAATTTGGGGATGTGTAAATCACAAGTTTTCTTTCATTAAGATGCCCACAGGATAATCATGTGAAGATTTTACTAGGCAGTTTGCCATACAAGGCCTTGAATCTTTGGTAAAAACTAGTCTCATTCCTCATGCAATACAATCAGCTCTAGTCAAGACACATTTTCTATTTGGTAAATTTCCTCAGCCACTTCCTTGTGGACTTTTTTAGCTTTGTTTCCTGCTATCTCCCACTCAAGCATTCACCAAATATTTTCTAGTATTCGTTACGTGAATGAGGACAATGCTGGCCTCTAACGTACTGCAGACATAGTGGCTCTCTATGAATGTTTCTAGAATAGTTGAATGCATGAATGAATGAATACAGTGCTGAGGTTCTCTTGAGGCTTAAGTCTGCAAGGAGTGAGTAGTCTAGGACAGGCAATAATGAATATATACTTTAATAACTAAAATACAGGGTAAAAAGTGGTGAGTTGAACAGGAAAGGTACTAATAAAGGATTGTGGGAGTTCAGAAGACACGGAATTCAGGAAACGTGGTATATTCACATGACGGAATACCATTCAGTAATGACAATGAAGAAACTATATGCAACAACATGAATAAATTTCACCAACATAATATTGAGCAGAATAAGCCACACAGGAGAATACACACTGTCTGATTCCATTTGTCTAAAGTTCAAGAAAGGCAGAACTAACCTCTGGTGTTAGAAGTCAGGGTAGAGGTTACCTGTGTTGGGGTTGTGACTTGGTAGGGAAGCAGGAGGGGAATTCTGAGATTCTGGTTACATTGTTTCTTGGGTTTTATTTAGGTGAATGTGTTCACTTCATAAAAATGTACCCATCTGTACACTTAGGATCTGGGCACCATTTTAATGTACCATATGGCAAGAACTGTGAAGGGTCTGAGATCTGTCCTCGTTGCAAGCCTGCCACGGTTTCGTGGATGCTGGCGGGAGACCTGATATCCCTGGGTCAGAGACAAAGGAATTGACGACTCACAGCCCGGCCAACAGCATGAGCTTTGTGTTTGCTCTGGTTTCCCTTGTTCCCCCCGCTCAAAGTTGCGCAGGGGAGGCTCAGATGGATTTGCACACACAATGGGTTTGTGTCAGCTGAGGAGCCCCAAGCTTAGGGAACCCAAATCTTTCATACAGTATGGAATACAAGCAAACCTGCCCCACGTTTGGCATGGAGGGAGACACTATCTTCATTCTAGTAGATAGTACACAAGCCTGTCCTCCGCTTGGGAGGGAGAGACTATCTTCCAAGGCTGTTCTCTTCATAATCATCCTTGCAAAGATAGTTGAGAACAAAAGTTATTGGTGCCTCTCTACTCACAAGATAGGCAGAAACGTGAGACCCCCCAGAGCGTTATCTCTCAACATGGCATACTTCAACAAAAAGCTTACATTGAAAACTCTGGGGTATTTTAGCCACGTCTTCTTTGAGCAGATTGAGGGGAAAGAAGTTTTGTGTAAGGAAGAGGGGCAGCTGAGTGTGAGTAGAGCACAGGTTTTCCCTACCTCAGAAGCCTTCCAACATAGGACGGTGAGTAAAATGAAATTCAAATGGCCAATTTTACTGTCTTTTTTACTGCTCAGATAAAGATTTGTAGAAGGGGAGCAAATCACATTAAAGAGTGAAACAAGATTTTGGAGAATCATCTGCAGATCTGACGTATCCCTTCCCTCCTCCCATAACTGTGCAAGAGTTTGGATTATGTAGAGCTGAGATTTACAAAATATTTCCATCATAATATGTGCATAGTTCAGTAGATTTTATTTTGAAAATAAACTAAGAAATATAGAAAATAATAAACTCAAGTGCCCTTAAAAGTTTTTTACTTCCATAATTGAAAATTTTAAACCAAAATTATATTGGTCCTAATTAACTCCACCTTGAAAGACAAATCTCCAAATTTCTCTTGTCTTATTTACAATAAATCTAGATGAGCCAATACTGTTTAAGCACGAATGTGATATACCTAATGCTTAATATTTTCTTAACATTTTCTGTCTGAAACATTTATTTTTATGTTACCTAGGTAAGAGTGTGGATGTGAATATTAAAATCCCATAACCATATTTTGGTGCTGATGCTGCATTTTCTCATTTTATGGTCTATCTTGAGCTGTTTGATTGAACGGCAGTCTGCTGTTTAATCAAGAGCCATGTGTTATTCTATATAAGTGTACTGTATTATAAAAGCGAATGTAAAATTAATTTCAGGATATGTATGTTTAATTACATAGCCTCATGTTACATATCTGAATCAAATTGTGCATTGCCTCTTAATAGCTTGAAAAAGTTTGGAATTAATTTAAGCAATGAATCTTGAGATATTTTTAAGGAGGTTCTTCTCAGATCATAACTCAGTTCTTAAAGTTGGGTTCTATGTGGTTTTTCCAATTTAGCCACTTGGGTGGAGGAGTAAAGTATGTAACATTTATTGAACGTTTGTTTTGCACCAGGCTGTGCAAGTAGATGGTTTTCAGATATCACCTCATTTTAAAGCCTAACAAAATTCCATGAGTGTAATTATTCCCATTTTATACATGAACAAAAATATCAATAGTAAATTACTGGAGGTCACACCATGAGTAAGTGGTGGAACCAGGATTTGAATCCAGAGCTATCTGTCTCCACAGTAAAATTACTTTTTAAAAATAGGACTTGCATATGGGTAGGAAAAAAAAAAAACTAGAACGATCAATATATACTACTATGTAAGCAGTGGTGGGATTAGAGGTAATTTTAATTCTTCATTTTTGTCATTCTGTATTTTCTGAATTTCTGATGATGTACAAGTATATGTATTTATTTAAATGTAGTATAAAACCTGAATTGACCTTGAGAAGTCATTCAGGTTGAAACTATTAATGGCAAGGGCTCCCATGGGCTCTATCCTTATAATGTCTCTTTACAAGGGAAATTTGAGTCTGGTAGTCTTCTGAAAGCCCAAGCTCTAAGGTTGTTGCTGGGGACCTGATAATCATGGGCTGTGAGTATGCCTCCCACAGAGACCTTAAAGGTCAAGTTTGGTCTGAAAGATAACCAATTCAGCGTTCCACTCCAAGCTGGAGCAATTTTAGTGGGTGGACCATAGATGGCTTGATTATTACTAGGTCATGTAAGCAAAATCATGGAGTCACTTCACTTACCTCTCTAATAAAGTATGGTCTTACTGCTTACTTAATAATTAGCACTTTAGAATGTAAATTGGTACAGCCACTATGGAAAATACTATGGAGGTTCCTCAAAAAACTAAAAACAGAGTTGCCATATGATCCTGTAATTCCATTCCTGGGCATATATCCAGAGAAAACTATAATTTGAAAAGATACATGCACCCCCAATGTTCATTGCAGCACTATTCACAATAGCCAAGACATGGGAACAACCTAAAAGTCCATCAACAGATGAATAGATAAAAAAGATGTCGTAGGTATATACAATGGAATACTACTCAGCCATAAAAAAGAATGAAATAATGCCATTTTCAGCAACATGGATGGACCTAGAGATTATCATACTAAGTGAAGTAAGTCAGAAAGAGAAAGACAAATACCATATGATATCACTTATATGTGGAATCTAAAATGTGACACAAATGAACCTATCTACGAAACAGAAACAGACTCACAGACATAGAGAATAGACTTATGGTTGCCACGGGGGATGGGGAGTGGGGGAGGGATGGATTGGGAGTTTGGGATTAGCAGTTGTAAACTATTACATATAGAATGGATAAACAACAAGGTCCTACTGTATAGCACAGAGAACTATATTCAATATCCTATGACAAACCATAATAGAAAAGAATATGAAAAAGAATGTATACATATGTATAACTGAATCACTTTGCTGTAGAAATTAATACAACATTGTCAATCAACTATACTTCAGTAAAATAAATTTCCTCCTTTTGGATCATGGTGTCATTCCCTGCAGCTGCCAGGAGTGCTGTCTGCTGGCAGCTCATGGTTGAGACTCTCCTCAGGAATTGCCCTGACCAAAGGAAGCTGCCTTACCCAAGGTTACCTGTCTTCCTTGGAGACAACCCACATCTAGTGCCTAGACTATAAGTGGGTACAAAGCCCAGCATCCTTGCCTCAATTTGGGGGCGTGTCTGAATCAGGCCATCCTAGCTCCAGACCTCCCTAAAGGCTCATCTGAGACTCCTGTTGCAACCTCATCACAGCTCAACTTCCCCTTCTGCACAGTCCTCCTTCCCTTACTCTCTTACAGGTGTGGCTCTTGAGCCCTCACCAATGAGTCCTCTCCACGTAAGTTGCTGTCTCTGAGTCTCTTTCTCAGAGAACCGTACCTAAGACTCACCTACAGTTCCTATGGCCTCCACTCCACCATTATCCCCAAGGTGAGCTATGGAAAGAGGGGCATCCAAAGGTGACTAACACAGTTATGCTACCAGGCAGATACCTGGGTGGATCTCTTTTCTTCTTGGAGGGACTGAGCCAAGAGTTAGTCATACAGATTCACACAGCAAGTTTGCTCAGAAAGGGTCTCTAAATCCTGCTCTTTAAGGTCTAGAGTCAAGAGCTATACTGCCTGTCAGCTTCTTACTGCCAGCAATCTCTATGGGGTGTGAATAAAGTGAGCGCTGTTGTCAACCGAAGCTCAAAGACTGACTGAATGAATGAATGAATGACTGACTGACTGACTGACTGACTGACTGACTAGGGGCTTCCCTTCCCTGGTGGCGCAGTGGTTGGGAGTCCGCCTGCCAGTGCGGGGGACACGGGTTCGAGCCCTGGTCCGGGAGGATCCCACGTGCCGCGAAGCAGCTAGGCCCATGAGCCACAACTACTGAGCCTGCGCTCTAGAACGCGCGAGCCACAGCTGATGAAGCCCGCGCGCCTGGAGCCCGTGCTCCATGGCGGGAGAGGCCACCGCGGTGAGAGGCCCGCGCATTGCAGCGAGGAGTGGCCCCCGCTTGCCGCAGCTAGAGGGAGCCCGCGCGACGTGGCGAGGACCCAACGCAGGGACGGATAAATAAATTAAGTAGGTAAATGAATGGATAAAGAAAAAAGAAAGAAAGAAAGAAAGAAAGAAAAAGACAGACTGACTGACTTCCTGGATTCTGGAAGCCGTGGTGTGCACTGACCAGTCAGAGCTGAGAGTGTTCTGCAGTAGCAGTGGTAAAACTCAGGTCTCTAGGATGCAGCAAAGATGCCACTTTGTAGGTGACCCTCTGTGATCCAACACCTGACTCTTCGGCTGGGCATCCCTGTTAATCACATATGAGGAATAACAGAGTTGAAATAGACAGTGCCTGCTCTGGGTTTGGTGACTGTGTGACTTTGCATCCTCTCTTGGATTTGCAAACACTACCATGAAACCCACAAAAGCCAACAAAGTTAGATAAGATAGCCTCAGAGGACAGCACAAAGACAGCACAAAGAAATGTGCTATCTCTTTGTAGCAACTCTCTTTATGAAAAATATACTTGAACAGCTTGCAGCATCGTCTGACTTGGTCAGTAAAGGCTTCAGGATTTAGTCTCCCATGTAGGGAAACGTTCCCTTTAACAGCAGAGGAGCTATTTTCCCCTGTACTACAATGATTGTTACACAGTTTGTAGACCCTCGAGAACTCTCTCTAAATAGGATCTGCTAACCACCAGCCACACAAATGCAAACGATTGCTTGACTTCAGTGGAAAAAGACTCCAGGAGGAAAATCTTTACCTTATCATCGTGAATGTTGGGGGTCCCTATCCTGCTAAACTTGTTTCTCTACTCCTCAGATAGAATTTCCTCACTTTAGCATTCAAAAAGAATTTACAGTATGAAATAATTTCATTCGACTGGTACATTAATTTAATTTCATGGAGATAAAAGTTGCAGCAACCTCCTCTGGTTCAGAAGGATGCAGTGCTGCT
>NW_006777439.1:2503438-2520429 GCF_000442215.2 Lipotes vexillifer
ATATTTTTTTATGATCTAAATAGTCAACCAACAACATTATGTTTGTCAGAACTGAAACAAAACTATAAAACTTACCAAGTTGCTGTCTTGCTTTGACTACTATTTTAAGGCTGATGTGCAGGAGGCAGGTAAATCGTTAGTAATTAATAAGTGGGCAACAAAGAGAAGATATTCAAGTTCAACATCTTTCCAAAGACCAAGGATTTGATGATGAGTGGCTGAATGTGGATTATATATCCACCATAGAAAGGAAAACAGTCTCTTCAATATGGAATGTATTTTCCAAAACTGAATAGATTTGTGCCTCAAGTAGTTCCATCAGACAAATTGTGCCCTAAATCTTCTTTGAACTGCTGGGCTTTAATCAAATTTAGATATAAAAGGTTTCATTTTACATAACATATATTTAAAGCTTCTATTGAGTCTTCAAAATCATTTTCTGCAGTGCATGTGTTTTTGGTGTGAGTCCAACTTCTTAACCTGTCTAGACTTTCAGTGATAAAAGTTCATATGAACTTAAATAATATGCCAGCATTGAACGCTTTCAGGCTACTTATTGATATTCTCCTTGTCTCCAGTATATTCAGATAAGATGAACTGAATCTTTATAAAAACTGACATTAATTGGTATGATTCCCTACATCAATACCTCCATCAATTTTAAATATCCTTCAGTATTCTGTGTATGTTGGAATCTGAGATAATGAAATATTTATGTCAAGATAGCATGGGCTCTGATGTGGTAAAAATATAACCCTGGAGTCCCAGTTACTTAACTCAATAATGGTTTATTTCTTATTCCTGCTAAGTCCTAATGTTAGTCAGCTAACTCTTCAGGGGAGCTGCCCTCCATGCTGTGACACAGAGATCCAGGCTGTTTCTATCATATGGATCCTCCATCTCAGTACATGCCCTTCTTTGTATAATGGCAGGAGAAAAGAGAGTCAGAGCATTGCACACTGATTCCTGAATGCTTCAGCCCAGGAGTGCCTCTTGTTCATGGCCCATTGCCCAGATGCAATCACACAGGATGGGGACACATGGATATTCAGAGTGAACAGCACCTGCCTGATTCAGGGAGTTTTCAGCATTCTGAGGGAGTGTTGCAAACTTATTGCATCTGATTCTGTGAAAATACAGGCTCTTTCAATGTTACTATTTTTTTTTTAAAGCTCCTGTTTAATGGGACATATTTAAATGTATGCATAACATCCATGCTTATGATTAGACATATAAAAGCAGAATATAACTCATAAAATAATTCCTTCTCCCTCATTTTTTATAAGTTATTCTTGTTGTATGAATATTAAGATTACTTTTTGGTAAAGATATTGTTTTACTGTTTGGGTGATAAAGGTCAAAGACACACCACATGTAGGCAGGAAGTAGGGTTTCACTTGAGTAAGAGGCTTTTCATGGTGCCAAGCATAAGATTCTAGGAATATTCTGAGGAAGAAGCAAACCTCTCCCTGCCAGAGGGAATCCAGGGTTGAGAGGCATTTTGCTCAGGTAGGCAGCACAATTCTCTTCTTGAAGTGGGTGAGACTATCAAGAGATAATCTCTTGTGTGGGGAGGAAGGACAACAACCAGACTAAGGCCTGGGGAGCAATGCTCCTAGACAAGGGCCTGGTTTACCTTTGAGACAACTTTTAGAAAGGAAGCAGAAAATCTTGTTAATTTAGATGGAGATTGGAATAAAGGAAATAGGAAGACCCCCCAGTGGAAGGCTATACTCTGGAAGACAACGGCAGTGTGCAAGTGGTTGAGCCTGGCTGTAATGATACTTCAGGGGGTAGGAGGAGTGGGAGATGAGGCTGGGGAAATGGACAGTGGCCAGATCTTAGATTTGCTTCCAGAGTCAATGTAGAGTCATCGTGGGATTCATTTCAGGACAATACATTATTAGATTTTCATCTTAGAGACCTCACCGGGGAAGCGATTGCAGTCCAGAGATGATGATTTGGGAATTATGGCAGCGGTGAGGATAGTGATCAAATACTTGGCGATAGGCTCTACAGTACTTGGTGAGCTATTGATAGTGGGGTAGAGAGCTGTAAGTGAATGGTGATGACTTCCAGGTTTCAGGCTTGGGAGTTGGTGATAATGGGGCCATATTCACTGGGAGAGAGCAAGAGAAGGCTGAGTGTGGAGGAGGCAATGGGGCTGTTCTGTGCATGGTGAATTTGAGCTATTTGTGGCATAGAACAGGCACTCAATAACTACTAAATATGTGAATTCCTTACTCCTTCAGAAATAAAGCAATGACTATTTCCCAATATCTGGGCCTCACACAGAAACAGTGTATCTATCAGAATTAAGATAATAAAGGATCAATTTTTTTTAAGCATCTTTATTAGAGTATAATTGCTTTACAATGGTGTGTTAGTTTCTGCTTTATAACAAAGTGAATCAGTTATACATATACATATGTCCCCATATCTCTTCCCTCTTGCATCTCCCTCCCTCCCACCCTCCCTATCCCACCCCTCTAGGTGGTCACAAAGCACTGAGCTAATCTCCCTGTGCTATGCAGCTGCTTCCCACTAGCTATCTATTTTACGTTTGGTAGTGTATATATGTCCATGCCACTCTCTCACTTTGTCCCAGCTTACCCTTCCCCCTCCCCACATCCTCAAGTCCATTCTTTAATAGGTCTGTGTCTTTATTCCCGTCTTACCCCTAGGTTCTTCATGACCATTTTTTTTTTTAGAGTCCATATATATGTGTTAGCATACAGTATTTGTTTTTCTCCTTCTGACTTATTTCACTCTGTATGACAGACTCTGGGTCCATCCACCTCATTACAAATAACTCAATTTTGTTTCTTTTTATGGCTGAGTAATATTCCATTGTATATATGTGCCACATCTTCTTTATCCATTAACTGTTGATGGACACTTAGGTTGCTTCCATGTCCTGGCTATTGTAAATAGAGCTGCAATGAATATTTTGGTACATGACTCTTTGAATTATGGTTTTCTCAGGGTATATGCCCAGTAGTGGGATTGCTGGCTCATATGGTAGTTCTATTTTTAGTTTTTTAAGGAACCTCCATACTGTTCTCCATAGTGGCTGTATCAATTTACATTCCCACACATGTACCTGTCCAATTTTCCCAGCACCACTTATTGAAGAGGCTGTCCTTTCTCCACTGTATATTCCTGCCACCTTTATCAAAGATAAGGTGACCATATGTGCATGGGTTTATCTCTGGGCTTTCTATCCTATTCCATTGATCTATCTTTCTGTTTTTGTGCCAGTACCATACTGTCTTGATTACTGTAGCTTTGTAGTATAGTCTGAAGTCAGGCAGCCTGATTCCTCCAGCTCCATTTTTTGTTCTCAAGATTGCTTTGGCTATTCGGGGTCGTTTTTGTTTCCAAACAAATTATGAAAATTTTTGTTCTAGTTCTGTGAAAAATGCCAGTGGTAGTTTGATAAGGATTGCATTGAATCTGTAGATTGCTTTGGGTAGTAGAGTCATTTTCACAATGTTGATTCTTCCAATCCAAGAACATGGTATATCTCTCCATCTATTTGTATCATCTTTAATTTCTTTCATCAGTGTCTTATAATTTTCTGCATACAGGTCTTTTGTCTCCTTAGGTAGGTTTATTCCTAGATATTTTATTCTTTTTGTTGCAATGGTAAATGGGAGTGTTTTCTTGATTTCACTTTCAGATTTTTCATCATTAGTATATAGGAATGCCAGAGATTTCTGTGCATTAATTTTGTATCCTGCTACTTTACCAAATTCATTGATTAGCTCTAGTAGTTTTCTGGTAGCATCTTTAGGATTCTCTATGTATAGTATCATGTCATCTGCAAACAGTGACAGCTTTACTTCTTCTTTTCCGATTTGGATTCCTTTTATTTCCTTTTCTTCTCTGATTGCTGTGGCTAAAACTTCCAAAACTATGTTGAATAAGAGTGGTGAGAGTGGGCAACCTTGTCTTGTTCCTGACCTTAGTGGAAATGCTTTCAGTTTTTCGCCATTGAGGATGATGTTGGCTGTGGGCTTGTCATATACGGCCTTTATTATATTGAGGAAAGTTCCCTCTACACCTACTTTCTGCAGGGTTTTTATCATAAATGGGTGTTGAATTTTGTCAAAAGCTTTCTCTGCATCTATTGAGATGATCATATGGTTTTTCTCCTTCAATTTGTTAATATGGTTAATCACATTGATAGATTTGCGTATATTGAAGAATCCTTGCATTCCTGGAATAAACCCCACTTGATCATGGTGTATGATCCTTTTAATGTGCTGTTGGATTCTGTTTGCTAGTATTTTGTTGAGGATTTTTGCATCTATGTTCATCAGTGATATTGGCCTGTAGTTTTCTTTCTTTGTGACATCCTTGTCTGGTTTTGGTATCAAGGTGATGGTGGCCTCGTAGAATGAGTTTGGGAGTGTTCCTCCCTCTGCTATATTTTGGAAGAGTTTGAGAAGAATAGGTGTTAGCTCTTCTCTAAATGTTTGATAGAATTCACCTGTGAAGCCATCTGGTCCTGGGCTTTTGTTTGTTGGAAGATTTTTAATCACAGTTTCAATTTCAGTGCTTGGGATTGGGCTGTTCATATTTTCTGTTTCTTCCTGGTTCAGTCTCGGAAGATTGTGCATTTCTAAGAAATTATCCATTTCTTCCAGGTTGTACATTTTATTGGCATACAGTTGCTTGTAGTAATCTCTCATGATCCTTTGTATTTCTGCAGTGTCAGTTGTTACTTTTCCTTTTTCATTTCTAATTCTATCGATTTGAGTCCTCTCCCTCGTTTTCTTGATGAGTCTGGCTAATGGTTTATCAATTTTGTTTATCTTCTCAAAGAACCAGCTTTTAGTTTTATTGATCTTTGCTATTGTTTCCTTCATTTTTATTTTTTCATTTATTTCTGATCTGATCTGTATGATTTCTTTCCTTCTGCTAACTTTGGGGTTTTTTTGTTCTTCTTTCTCTATTTGCTTTAGGTGTAAGGTTAGGTTGTTTATTTGAGATGTTTCTTGTTTCTTAAGGTAGGATTGTATTGCTAAAAAATTCCCTCTTAGAACTTCTTTTGCTGCATCCCATAGGTTTTGGGTCATCGTGTTTTCATTGTCATTTGTTTCTAGGTAGTTTTTGATTTCCTCTTTGATTTCTTCAGTGATCTCTTGGTTATTAAGTAGTGTATTGTTTAGCCTCCATGTGTTTGTACTTTTTACAGATCTTTTCCTGTAATTGATATCTAGTCTCATAGCGTGCTGGTCGGAAAAGATACTTGATATGATTTCAATTTTCTTAAATTTACCAAGGCTTGATTTGTGACCCAAGATATGATCTATCCTGGAGAATGTTCCATGAGCACTTGAGAAAAATGTGTATTCTGTTGTTTTTGGATGGAATGTCCTATAAATATCAATTAAGTCCATCTTGTTTAATGTATCATTTAAAGCTTGTGTTTCCTTATTTTTTTTCATTTTGGTTGATCTGACCATTGGTGAAAGTGGGGTGTTAAAATCCCCTACTATTATTGTGTTACTGTCGATTTCCCCTTTCATGGCTGTTAGCATTTGCCTCATGTATTGAGGTGCTCCTATATTGGGTGCATAAATATTTACAATTGTTATCTCTTCTTCTTGAATTGATCCCTTGATCATTATGTAGTGTCCTTCTTTGCCTCTTGTAATAGTCTTTGTTTTAAGGTCTATTTTTTCTGATATGAGAATTGCTACTCCAGCTTTCTTTTGATTTCCATTTGCATGGAATATCTTTTTCCATCCCCTCACTTTCCGTCTGTATGTGTCCCTACGTCTGAGGTGGGTCTCTTGTAGACAGCATATATATGGGTCTTGTTTTTGTATCCATTCAGCCAGTCTGTGTCTTTTGGTGGGAGCATTTAGTCCATTTACATTTAAGGTATTATCGATATGTATGTTCCTATTACCATTTTCTTAATTGTTTTGGGTTTGTTACCGTAGGTCTTTTCCTTCTCTTGTGTTCCCTGCCTAGAGTAGTTCCTTTAGCATTTGTTGTAAAGCTGGTTTGGTGGTGCTGAATTCTCTTAGATTTTGCTTGTCTGTAAAGATTTTAATTTCTCCATCGAATCTGAATGAGATCCTTGATGGGTAGAGTAATCTAGGTTGTAGGTTTTTCTCCTTAATCACTTTAAATATGTCCTGCCAGTCCCTTCTGGCTTGCAGAGTTTCTGTTGAAAGATCAGCTGTTAACGTTATCGGGATTCCCTTTTGTGTTATTTGTTGTTTTTCCCTTGCTGCTTTTAATATTTTTTCTTTGCATTTAATTTTTGAGAGTTTGATTAATATGTGTCTCGGTGTGTTTCTCCTTGGATTTATCCTGTTTGCGACTCTCTGTGCTTCCTGGACTTGATTAACTATTTCCTTTCCCATATTAGGGGAGTTTTCAACTATAATCTCTTCAAATATTTTCTCAGTCCCTTTCTTTTTCTCTTCTTCTTCTGGAACCCCTATAATTCGAATGTTGGTGCATTTAATGTTGTCCCAGAGGTCTCTGAGACTGTCCTCAGTTCTTTTCATTCTTTTTTCTTTATTCTGCTCTGCAGTAGTTATTTCCACTATTTTATCTTCCAGGTCACTTATCCGTTCTTCTGCCTCATTTATTCTGCTATTGATCCCATCTAGAGTATTTTTCATTTCATTTATTGTGTTGTTCATCATTGTCTGTTTCATCTTTATTTCTTCATTTCTTGTATTCTCTCCATTCTATTTCCAAGATTTTGGATCATCTTTACTATCATTATTCTCAATTCTTTTTCAGGTAGACTGCCTATTTCCTCTTCATTTGTTAGGTCTGGTGGGTTTTTGCCTTACTCCTTCATCTGCTGTGTGTTTCTTTGTCTTCTCATTTTGCTTAACTTACTGTGTTTGGGGTCTCCTTTTCGCAGGCTGCAGGTTCATAATTCGCATTGTTTTTAGTGTCTGTCCCCAGTGGCTAAGGTTGGTTCAGTGGGTTGTGTAGGCTTCCTGGTGGAGGGGACTGGTGCCTGTGTTCTGGTGGATGAGGCTGGATCTTGTCTTTCTTGTGGGCAGGTCCACGTCTGGTGGTGTGTTTTGGGGTGTCTGTGGCCTTATTATGATTTTAGGCAGCCCCTCTGCTAATGGATGGCGTTGTGTTCCTGTCTTGCTAGTTTTTTTGGCATAGGGTGTCCAGCACTGTAGCTTGCTGGTCATTGAGTGGAGCTGGGTCTTGGTGTTGAGATGGAGATCACTGGGAGATTTTCGCCTTTTGATATTATGTGGAGCTGGGAGGTCTCTTGTGGACCAGTGTCCTGAACTTGGCTCTCCCACCTCAGAGGCACAGCCCTGACGACTGGCTGGAGTACCAAGAGCCTGTCATCCACACGACTCAGAATAAAAGGGAGAAAAAAAAAAAAAGAAAGAAGAAGATAAAATAAAACAAAGTAAAATAAAATAAAGTTATTAAAATAAAAATAATTTTTAAAGTAATAAAAAAATTAAAAATAAAAAAAATAGAAAGAAGAGAGCAACGAAACCAAAAAACAAATCCACCAATGATAACATGTGCTAAAAGCTATACTAAAAAAAAAAATTAAAAAAAACGGAGACAGAACCCTAGGACAAATGGTAAAAGCAAAGCTATACAGACAAAATCACACACAGAAGCATACACATACACACTTACAAAAAGAGAAAAAGGGAAGAATATATATATATCGTTGCTCCCAAAGTCCACCTCCTCAATTTGGGATGATTCGTTGTCTATTCAGGTATTCCACCGATGCAGAGTACATCTAGTTGACTGTGGAGATTTAATCTGCTGCTCCTGAGGCTGCTGGGAGAGAATTCCCTTTCTCTTCTTTGTTCGCACAGCTCCCGGGGCTCAGCTTTGGATTTGGCCCCGCCTCTGCGTGTAGGTCGCTGGAGGGCGTCTGTTCTTCGCTCACACAGGACGGGGTTAAAGGAGCCGCTGATTCGGGGGCTCTGGTTCACTCAGGCCAGGGGGAGGGAAGGGTACGGATGCGGGGCGAGCCTGCGGCGGCAGAGGCTGGCATGACGTTGCACGAGCCTGAGGCGCGCCGTGCGTTCTCCCGGGGAAGTTATCCCTGTATCACGGGACCCTGGCAGTGGAGGGCTGCACAGGCTCCCGGGAGGGGGATGTGGATAGTAACCTGTGCTTGCACACAGGCTTCTTGGTGGCTGCAGTAGCAGCCTTAGCATCTCATAAGCCTCAATTTTTATTCAAAGTTGTCCTCCACTAAGAGACAGAGGTACTCATTATTACTCAGTGAAACAGTGTTCTTCCCTTTGGGTTAGACCTCCTGGTTCTGACTGCTTGAAACATAGGCAAGTTTTCTAGATCTTCTGGACTGTGTGCCTATACCAGTATAGGCTTTGGCCCCCACAACACCCACCCAATGAGCAGGTTGTCGTCTCCCTGGCCTCAGCCAGCTTCCCATCTGTTCCACCTAAGATCTTGCAGCCCTGACAGTCATCTGACTGTCTTCTTATAGCAATGATACAGACACTGCCTCTGGGCATTCCTAGGTGATCACTGTGTAGCTGCAAATCACTCATACTAACACAATGTTCGTCCACCACACTAGGACTATCAAAATAAATTATTGCCCTCCTCCCCCAAACTTCGCAGACACCCCAAATTCAGTGCTTGGTATATGAAAAGTACTCATTTAATACTGAGTGACTGAATGGACGTTGAATAAATTCAAAGGGGGGCTATCAGAAAAATATACCTCTTACTAGTCTGTTGACGCACCTTGTGGTCACACACTTGTGATTTCTCAATAGCCCCCACGCCAGTGATGCATATACCTTAACACACATATAGTGGTGAACACAATTTTCACTAATAACTGACTGGAAATAGCTAAACTCATCCTATATCTACAGCCTAAGAGTTCCACATACACTTATCAAAGGAGAGGAGTGGGTAGGTCAACAGCCTTTGTGACACAACCTCCTGAAAGAAGTATAATAAAGCATCTTTTTACAGAGATGGCAAACACGGCAGGAAAAGGAGTAACACATTTTCAATTGGAGACATTCAGATTTGCCCTTAATTTAATTCAGCAGCCCGGCAGCCATGATTAGATTTGCATCATAATGTATCTTCAATACTATCTATTTTCACAAATGAGAACTTTCCTGAATATGGTTCTGATGGATCCTGACATTTTAAAATATGTCCTATTGTCCTTTTCTGTGCAGCAGACCAAGCATAGAGTGTTCACTCCTATATCACTGTCACTGTACTATCAGACCAGACGGCTACTTCATCACAGAATCAAGAGTTAGGGATAATTTATGCTATTCCTTGCTCTAGAATGTGAAAACAGAAAGCATTTGCTGCACTCAACCCAGCAGTAACAGCCTTGTCAGAGGGCATTCAGTGCTATGGCTGCACTGCCTTCAGGAATGAGATTTCATTCCGTGGAGTCCTAAGCTCTCGGGTTGCAGAGAAAATTGTTGAAGCACGTGAGCTGATGCTTCATCCAGTAACCAGATTAAGGCTAGAGTGCCTCTTTGTTAAGGAAAACAAAATGCAATAAAACAGTTCTAAAATGGGAAAGATTATATCTGGACCCTCCATTGTTTCATAGTCAAGGATTTCTCCCCTTCATAGGAAAAAAAAATACGAATGTTGGCTTAATATTCAGAGCAGTTGTTTTTGTGTCTGTGAACATTAAATGTTAGAAACGGAAGAGCTATTTATCCTCAGCCTGCTGAAGAGAACAGTGGAAATTTCTCTTTATTGGTCTATAAATAAGCCAAGTCTGAACACACCCTTTATTGGGAGAAGAGCCACGGCAGCTCATCTCACAAGCCAACAGGCTTGTCAGGATTCCCTCATTTGATATTGCCATGAGCATGCCGAGGAAGACACAGACAAAAGATTGTCCTCTCAAACTATCAAACTTATTTAACCCGAGAGCAACTAGTATTCCCTAGGTGAAAGAAAGATGCATATAAAATCATAAACATTTATGGCTAACAGGTGTTATTGTTTAGGAAAAGCTTGGTGAATCAGTGACGTGTCATTTAACACAAGCTCAGAAGTGATAAATCAAATGGCCGTCGGTTCCTTTCTTTTATAATCACATATTATCAACAAAGACATGTAGGGCTTTGGAGCTTTGCCTACATAGTACCAAAATCAACTGGTTAATTCAGAGAGAAAAAAAAAAAAACTCCCCCCAAATATCAGTTAAGATGCCTGTTTGAATTATACAGACAGAAGATCTGGTTGCATTAATTTTTTTATATATCAATTATTTGTGGTTGTGAACATGTAAAAAGGCCACTGAAAATGTCTCAATTATATGGGCAATATAATCCATCCTTTCTATTTGAATCTGTTTAATTTGTTCATGTGTATTAACTTTTTCAGATTAGATATCCTGTGAAAACAGATAGCTCCACTAGGGGAATTTAGTTGTGCAGGCAAAATTAAAAAGCTCTCAGTATGAAAAGTGAGAACAGACAGAAAGCTTAACAAATTGGAAAGAACAACAGGCAGCTAGCAATAATTGTGTTCCTCTTCCAAGGAAGGAACTGTGTCTGCCTGTTCTCTGTACATGATTTGAGGCTTATACCCATATTAATGATGATACCTCTTCCATCAATATCTTGGATTATTACCAGTGTCTGGGAGAAATTTTATTGGCTGCTGCAGTTCACTGAGAATTAATCGATATGACACGCTTACTCTACATGAACTTGGAAAAAAGTCTATTGAGTGAGTGATTTAATTCACTTTATGTTAATTATAAATTATGCCAAGAAACACTATTAAGGGTGGACTTGTTTCCAGCTCTTGGACTGTACATGTGAGCAGTTTGTACTTCCGACATTCTGGATACCCTGACTTTGACTGGCTGGCTAACACCTTAGGAAAGGCATTAATTTGGCATTCCCACCAATATTTGTGATGTGGCGTGTTCTTAAACAAATTAGGCCAGAAGGAGGCAGCAAAACAGCCCACTTATCTTTATTTGTAATTTAAGCAACAGGATGAGAGACAACCTCCAAATTGGATAATTAAAAATATTTACCCACACTCTGTATGTCTTGAATAATCTCCTAAGTGTTTCATAAAACTGGAAAGGAAGCGGGTGGGGTGACCGGCTGACAAACCAAATGGAAAATGAAAGATGACTTTGGAAAGAGAATGTAAAGAGTTACTGGCCGCATCCTAGAGAACTCTTTATTTTCATTTCCTGTTCTATGCTGCTGATGAGTAGATTCCTCGCGATTCTCCCTCTCGGTGAGCACGCACTAGTACTTTTATTAAAAGAAGTCCACCAGAATGAGGGTAGTTGTTATGGAAGAGCAGTAACTCACATAATGGCGGATGGCATTTCTTTCCACTTGTGCTGCTCCGCTGGTTCTAATAGCAGCCTGGAGCTCAATTTCCTCCTCAAGAACAAGGCATTTCATGTGGAATGTCAATTATTAAAATGCAGTGTCCCGTGTCTTACTTCTCACTAGATGAATTCATTTGCAAAATTTGCTAATTTATGCAAATGACCCTTAACCTGTAACTGCCTGGAATCTATTTTACCGTTTCTGGCTTTTGGCAGCTTGGAGCCTAGGTGCAGGAAGGAAATCCATTAATGCAGAATTTGTCAGTTCTGTCATCATTATATTGGTGATTGAGTTGTTACTGACACCGCCCCCCCCCCCAAAAAAAACCCACCATCACCAATAACAACAGATAAAAATGTGTTATTAAGTGGAAGCCAGCTGACAGCTGGAGCTGAGAAATCTAGAGATTAAATGAAAGATAAACTAGGATGAGAGGATCTGGTACCTGCATGTCTTGACACCCTGAGTAATGTTAGAAGCGAAATCGTCTCCTTTTTGGGAGAAACTAACTGGTTAATAACCCAAGGAGGGCCTATCAGCTACTGACTAAGACAGATACAGATAGTAGCCAGGTAAGAAATTTCTTCCTGAGAGTAAAAACTGAACCGGCCTGGGTTTTAGTAAATACAAAGCACAGTTTTTAATTTGGGGCCATGGTTACATGTAAGACAAGGCAGCAAAAAAGGGATGTTTGTCAAGAAGGGGATCGCTGCATATGTGTGTGTGTGCATGGGTCTGCGTATGTGTACGCATTCAGATCTGGGGGTACAAGTGGACCTGCCTGATGTTTCTGTGTCTGAATGTGTGTTCCCACAGGTACCGCATACATCAGATCTTGAGGCGTTACTCTGGGTGAGTTGGAGTTTGTACGTTCGTACATCAATGGTACCATGTTTTAATCAACTGTTCTGAAAAGACATGCTGCAGTTTTGCCCCCACTGGCCCTGATGGTTACACAGTCTCTTTTTATAAACAGTGTTGAAAAAGAGCTTTCTGCAAACCTCAGAGTTGCGTTTCCTTTTTTTTTTGAAGTCATGGAAAGGATTCAGATTCCCGGCCTGGCTTCTGAATCCACAGGAAATGGGATACATCACATCGTTTTTATTGTGTTCTTCATTCTGGTAAGTTTCCAAAGGCCACTGCATTCAGCAGTTGAGCAAGCTGGATTGGATAAGCCAGGGAGACTTGACCAGGGAAGCAGACGGTCACAGTGTTTGTGTGTGTGCATGTGTGTGTGGAATAAGCATAGGTGAGCTCTAGTCTGGACACCCTCCCTGGGTGACTGATGCAGAATCTACCCATCAAGCAGTGCCTCCACCCCAGATTCCTTCATCGCACAGACCACTTTCCACTGTCGCGCATGATTTCTTTTGCTTGGTCTTTGACTTATCTGAATCCATGCTACACGTACATGGCCACAAACTGTCCTTGTAACCTGCTCTTCCGACTGCTGGGTTGTATTTTCCTCTTTCAAGTGTACCAATAGTTGCAAAGTGGATGGGGGCATTTGCTGTGGATATTGGAATGGATTCTTTCAACTCCACAAGGGGTTTCAATTAAAGAGATAAAAGAGAATCTGCCCTTGGTAAAATGGACAATTACCACTTCAAGGAACCTGTCCAAACTCTAGAAGAATAATATGAGAGGACACATTTAATCACTCACTTTGCTCCTGTTTCTTTCAGAATCATGTCTCTTTAAATCTACTGAGGGAGATATTCCTTCTGGCCCACAGGATGCCAAAATGACTTGATGATTTATTTATGCAGCACTTGGCAGCCCATAGTCCAGTTTGTGGCTGAAGCTGAATTTTATGAGCCTTCCCCTAGTGAGTATATTTTAACATTGTATTAAAAATATAACTTTTGAAAACCTCAGTCATGTTTGGCTCAGCCTCGGGCCCTGAGAAAGACAGTGACAGAAGTGAGGAATTAATATTGCTAAGGACTTAGCTAGTGAAATTTTTATTGTAGGAGATTAGAAAAGTGCAAAGTTTTTATTCGGGGAAGGGAAAAATGGTATTGAGACCTAAATGCTTTAGTGATATCGAGTGTGACCTTTTCTATTTATAGCAATTCATCTGGTCAGTAAACAATTTATTGGGCTTCTACTATGTTCCAGGAAGTATTCTAGGCCTAGAGGACTGTGGCGAAAAAGACAAGCACTGCCTCTTCTCTTCTGGAACAGACATCAGAGAAAGGAGATGGATAATAAACAGGTAAATAAATACTATAGGTGAACAGAATGGTTTCAAATCACAACAGTAAGTCCCATATAATAAAGAGGAACTTTGAGCTGAGACTTGGCCTGGGGTGCAGAGAATTTCTATATTCACCCAAGAAGATAGCTTCTGTAATGTCAAATCAGAAAAGTAGAAGATGTGACAAAATAATTTCCTGGACAGTTTTGCTTCTTTAAAATCTAGCTCAAGGGCTTCCCTGGTGGCGCAGCGGTTGAGAATCTGCCTGCTAATGCAGGGGACACGGGTTCGAGCCCTGGTCTGGGAGGATCCCGCATGCCATGGAGCGACTGGGCCCGTGAGCCACAACTACTGAGCCTGCGCGTCTGGAGCCTGTGCTCCGCAACAAGAGAGGCCGCGATAGTGAGAGGCCCGCGCACCGTGATGAAGAGTGGCCCCCGCTCGCCACAACTAGAGAAAGCCCTCGCACAGAAACGAAGACCCAACACAGCCGAAATAAATTAACTAATTAATAAACTCCTACCCCCAACATCTTCTTTTAAAAAAAAAAAATCTAGCTCAAAATAAAAATATATTGTCAAACTCAAATGAAAGGGTTTAGACCTTGAAGAAACCAAGATGGTCAGGCAGCTAGTTCTAGAAGTAGCTTTGTAGTTTAGCATCGTGGATTTAAGTTCAAAGATGTAGTTTGGCTCTTATTGCTGACACAGTGGAGACAGATTTCACTTCACTTAAATTACTACTGAAAAGTGAAGGTCAAAGGAAAGCCTGGGATTGTGTCTAAGTCTAGGCCAGAAGATATCAGGGGTCTTGTTATTTTTAAAAACCATAGCCAAGAACAATCACTAAAGCTGAGACTCAGATGTGAGCAATTATAATCTAGACCTTTGCTTCTTAGGAACCGCTGGCCAAGGAATGAAAAATCAGTAAACTCACTGAAATCGTATTAGTATCTCTTTTTAGCAAACAAAGATCTTTTCTCAGAACAAAATTTCAAGGGATTCATCACTCATAAAGGAATAGATATAATTATTACCATGTAACATCAATTGTCAAAAGCATTTTAATTAATTTATTGGGTACTAATAATGTATAAGGATACTGCATAGAACATGCAATTAGATGCTTTTCTGCCTATTAAATGTCTAATCATAATTTAACAGATAGACATAGTTCGACATTCTTAAGCTGAAGTGAATATTTCTTTTTTTGCAGTTTGCGGGCCTCTCACTGCTGTGGCCTCTCCCGTTCCGGAGCACAGGCTCCGGACGAGCAGGCTCAGCGACCATGGCTCACAGGCCCAGCCGCTCCACGGCATGTGGGATCCTCCCGGACCGGGGCATGAACCCATGTCCCCTTCATTGGCAGGTGGACTCTCAACCACTGTGCCACCAGGGAAGCCCTATCTTTAAAGAAAAACAATCGTTATTGTAACTTCTCCACAATGTAGTCTTCAATGCCTGTGCCAGTCCATTGAGATTGCTTTATGAGAAACTTATGTGTGTGTCACTGTATGTTTCACTGAAGGTACTCAAGCATACACTTGAGTTAGGATTACAGTAATTTTGTTGTCCAAAGTATCAAGGGAGAGAAGGTTTGATCTAATAGGTGTCCCTCCCGAACTGTCGTGTACACAACTACGTGCTATAATGAGCTGTTAGGGAAACCTTGGGTATGGTCAGGCTCCATATTCTTGAGAATGTGGAAGGATTCTCCTGCTCTATTCCAGTCAGGGCTCATGGTGCTTCTTGAGGTGACAATAACAGATAAATTCTGGACTCCACTCAGGCCATAACTCACAACCTGAAGCAAACTTGGATAGTCTGGTTCATCTACTTTCCAGGGGAGTTCCTCAATTGGTTAAATGTCTGGATCTCCTGGGACTTTATAAAAAATGTTCTCACAGGGGCTTCCCTGGTGGCGCAGTGCTTGAGGGTCCGCCTGCCGATGCGGGGGGCGCGGGTTCGTGCCCCGTTTCGGGGGGATCCCGCGTGCCGCGGAGCGGCTGGGCCCGTGAGCCATGGCTGCTGGGCCTGCGCGTCCGGAGCCTGTGCTCCGCAAATGGGGGAGGCCACAACAGTGAGAGGCCCGCATAACGCAAGAAAAAAAAAAAAAAAAAAATATTCTCACAGAGAGCCAAAACCCTTTGGTTCTTTCTCTACCTCTTGGTACTATACTGAACCAATCTCACCCCTCTTCTACATGATGGCTGGCTTCTTTGGTTATTCTAGAAAATTCTAAGTCAAAGCTCTAGTGACGCTAACACTCTTAAGCAAGAGATACCATAGTACTGATGGAAAGGTATAGCTTCAGAGTCAGCTAGAACTGAATTTGAATGTCACACTTTCTGTGTGAACTTGGGCAGATATACACTACTCCTTGAGCCTGAGTTTCCTTATGTGTAAAATGGGAATGATCATAACTACTTTACAGGACGTTGTGAGGATTAAATGAGCAAACAGCCCAAAACTAAGCATCTAGTAGTTGCTCAAAACTGCAAGCCCCCTTACCTTTCGACTCTCAAGTACCTTGCCTTATAAATATACCTCCATCTCATACATCATTTCACGTTGCAGGTATTCAAAGTGGATTTTATGCCTCAGTTTCATCTGGCTGCATATTTCATCTGAAATTTCTAAGTACTTCACTGGTATAGTGAAGTCCTCTAACGTCTAGAGTCGTTGTATAAATGGAAAAGGGTAGAACAGTATTAATTTCCTTCTAATAGGGTTTAAGTTTAACTCACCTTACATTGCATATAGCATAATGGGGAATGGGGTCACCATGTATTATCCTCCAAGGCGATATTAAATTCCATTTTGCAGTTAGGACTTAGGATCTTTGTCATAGTAACGTCACACTTCAAAAAGTAAAAAATGTCGACCAACATTTGCTGACTTATGTTCTCAGTACCATGGGAACCAATCAAGTTGATTTAATTAATTCATTAATTTCCCATCAAGGGCAGCCTTGTCACTTTCACAGGGCAGGGATTTGGGCCCTTTTAATTAATGTGACTTAGACACAAGATTCTGGATAGAATCTGTGAGTCCTTTGGCACAGCCTATTTTCCTCACAGTTATCTAGACGGGATCAATGTTGTTACTTCAAGAGTTATACAATGGAATGGGGGGAGTTATAGGTAATCCCTTCTTCTGAACTAGCTTGAAATAAAAATTAAATGGGCCTTGAGCGTTTGTGAATTGCAGTGTTTCATTGGGGCCATGGAACACTAAGTGAGGCTCAGAAACAGGGTGTTAATTCAGGCCTAATGATTTAATTCCACTCTGTTATGTGCCGTATTTATTGCCCTCCTGGATCTGTTTTCTATGGCCTGATAAAGAGACAGTGATTCTCTGAAGCTCAGTCAGGGACCATTTTATTTATATCGTTAGTTAGTCCAATAAAAGCACTGGCTTCAGATTCCTGCT
>NW_006777439.1:2520439-2529155 GCF_000442215.2 Lipotes vexillifer
TGCTGTTACTTTTTGTTTTGTAGCCCTGTCGTTAACTATGAAAATGCTGATGGGGTTTTCATCTTTTGGGCTGGAGTCGCTTTGCAGTTGAATGAGGGACTTGTAAGGACAGGGGATGGTCCAGACCATATTGATAGTAGAAAAGTCCAGTTTGGTGTAACCAGATAGATATGCAAATTGACTGGGAGTCAACTCAGGTTTTAGCAGCAAACGTGAACTTGCCTTTGTTAAATGTGTTGGTGTGAACATTTGATCACATTTTTTAGCATGAACTTAGACCTGTCTAGGCTGTGATTCTGTTTGTGAACCAGACAGGTTAAAATTTTTTTTAATCCAAAAATTGCTGCGATTCTCTCCAAAGTGAAAATAGTTCTAATTTCACACAAAAGGAAATGGAATGTAGCTCTATCTAAAGTTGTTTGCATATATCAAGAAAAGGAGAAGTGATGAAAAACAGACAAACAAAAATTGCAATAGATCACACTTCAGATCCTCTTTTCTTAAAATAGTTTTAACTGTGTAGTTTAAGCGATTAATTGATTGTTTTCCTAACGGTCTGTAAAGTGCTGTAAAGAGGCCCAGAATGAGGAAATGATGGTGGAAACAGATTTATAGAGGTCACTTGAATTAATGATATGGCAATCAGATGATAACACAGGTGCATTAACGTAACATACTGTGTAATTACCAGTGTTTCCAATGGAGTTAATGTGTAGCTATGCATGTAATAATAGACATTATTTCATAGTAGATACACAATTAGCTCGTGTCATTGGTGTGTAGTGCACAAATGATGCAAATCATTATTGTTGTTTCAACGCTAAAAGCTGAGAAATTTTCAAGGAACAAGGGGTCTCTCGATCAGACAGATCATCTTTTTAAGTTTCTCTAAAGCATACATTCAGCAAGGAAATGTGAAAAGTATTAACAGTCAACGGTTTCTGTACCTATGCTGATATTTAGATGTTTGGAGCAGTTAGCACTGAAGAAAGTTGTATTTGAGGAATGTGGTTGAAATAACATGAGCAGATGTGCTTGTAAGTGTAAATACAAATAACCAAAATTTATTATATTCTCATTGAAAGATAAGAAATAAATATTCGGGCTTCCCTGGTGGCGCAGTGGTTGAGAGTCTGCCTGCCGATGCAGGGGACACGGGTTCGTGCCCCGGTCCGGGAGGATCCCACATGCCACGGAGCGGTTAGGCCCGTGAGCCATGGCCGCTGAGCCTGCGCGTCCGGAGCCTATGCTCCGCAACGGGAGAGGCCACAACAGTGAGAGGCCCACGTACCGCAAAAAAAAAAAAGAAAGAAAGAAAGAAATATTCCTTCATTTTGCCAACAAGGATTTGTTTACCATTTTCTATGGGAGAAAGACAGCTAAAGATTTAAGTCGTACCTCTAAGCACCGGGTGGAACCTGATGATTCCAGAAATCCTGCAGTTCCAATATGGTAGAAGGAGGTGGCAGAAATTTCCACAACCCAAAAAGCCATCTAAGGGAGATACAATGAACAATCTGTCAAATTCTCTTAAATACAGAGAGATATACCCTTGAATTGTGGAACATCTTTTTTAGAGTATTTGCTAAGTCCTCATTGGCTCTACCCTACTACCGTGTTCTTTAGCACTGCATGGATGGGGTGGGGGAGACAGGAGGGCTGTGCTGTGTACAAGAACATCTGACATGGTAACAGCACTTAGTGCTTTAGAATTTATGAATCACTTTCTTAGGAATGATCACATTTGATGTTCAAAACAAACTTGTGGAGCAGGCAGGTGAGGTTATCTCCATTTTACAGATGTGGTAACTGAGTCTCATAGAGTTCATATGGCTGGCCCAAGGTCAGCTGTGGAGAAGATGGTAGAGTCAGGTCTTCTCATCCCTAATCCAGTACAATTCCACTGAATCAAGATTGAGAGGAACTGTGTAAAAGGATAATAAATGGCCCCAGTCATGTCCCTGCCCATTCTAAAACTTTTCATCTTCTGTGGTAAATGTTAAATTGTGGATTTTAGAGAGGAAAGGAGCTTAGATAATCAAAAAAAGATTTCAAAGAAGATGTGGGGAGTGCATGGGAGGGGGTCTGGAGAGAATGGTAGAGACACTGGAGGCTGATGGAATGGAAGATGCTGGATGGAGGGTGCAGCATCCTGGGGGTCAGAGGATGTGGCAGCCACAGAGGGTTTGCAAAAGGAAGCAATAGGAAATGTGTACTGAACAGTAGGCAGTACCCAAATGACAGAGTCCTTGAATGCAAGCTTGAGAGTTTGTTTGGAAGAATGTGAGGAACCACTGAAAGTTTTGAGTAGGAGAATGATGTCATAAAAATGATCTTTATGGGGATTAGCCTAGTGGTACTCAAGAGTAAGTAGCTATAGTTGTCAAAGTCACAGCAATGAGACCACAGCAATTGTCCAAACATGAGAGAGAAACTAATACTGCTCAAGAGGGTATACAATCACAAGGATTTAATAATACTCTGGTGAATTAGAAAAACAATTTTCAAATGTTCTAAAGTATTTAAATAAATCAGTCACAGCTGCTCCCCATTCTCGAGAAATAACTCCAAATTAAGCTCCGCTTTCAGAAGCCATGAAAAGCAAAATTAGGCAATCATCTAAAATCTGGGACAATACCCTATACTTAATAAGTGCTCAATAAATTTTTCTTATAATTTTGATGAAAATAGTATCCAATTCAATCAAGAAAAATCATACTTCTCTAGATGGCCAGCTTTTTAAGATATTGATATTTTTGTTAAAATATGACTTATAAAGCTGCTTTAACTTTTCTATGTATTTTAAATGTACAGGTGTAGAGAAAATGAATACTAAATTTGGAGGCAAATAGAGAACCTTTTTTTCTTTATGAGCTGAGTGACACTGAATAGGATAGTAGTAGGAAAAAAATAAATTTAAAGTTTTGAATTGAATCTAGAATATTTTTTTTTAAGTTTTTTTTGATGTGGACCGTTTTTAAAGTCTTTATTGAATTTGTTACACTATTGCTTCTGTTTTCTGTTTTGGTTTTTGGACCCTGAGGCATGTGGGATCTTAGCTCCCCAACCAGGGATAGAACCCGCACCCGCTTCATTGGAAGGCGAAGTCTTAACCACTGGACCGCCAGGGAAGTCCCTAGAATCTGTATTACAGAGAATTCCATAAAACTTTGGTATTTGCTAAGGGACACAATTTCAATTAATTGAACTACATGGCCTTAAGATCAGTAAATTCTATTATTCCTAGAAAGCCTTGGGCTAAATTATGGACTAAGGTAAATTAGCTTTTGGAGATACCTGATTCTTCCGTATAAATTGTCACACTGGCTGGATACACTAGATGAGCAGGTTCTGTAACACCTCTGGGTCTCCGTTTTCTCATCTGGGAAATGGGGATGATAATAGTAGTGGCAGTATTTTCTCTCACAGATAAACTATACAAATGTTAGCCACTTTTCTGAATCTTTCCCTGATCCCTTCTGTGTGCTCCCTGCGCCCTGTCATGCCCTGTGCCCTCATGATGTCTTCTGGGCAACACTTCATTCTCCCCTCACCCATAGGAAAGGTTACTTGTCCTGAGTTCCAGCTCATCCTACTCAGTACCCTGATTTTGGTTACTTGATAATCTGCTGCAGGCCAAGATGTTAATGAATGTGAATGTATCTATTTACCAGCCATTCCTGACACCTGTTTGCATTTTGTCAGGGCTTAAAAGCCTTAAGCCAAACAATGAAAATAGTATTAATTTTAGTTTCTTCAATTGGCTAATGAGGAAGATTCTGGAGGGGAGAGATGGAAGGAGGGCCTAAGTCTGGCTACACATAAGGCAGACTCTGGGGAGAGCCTGGCTTTGGGGTGGTCCTTTAGTGGCTCCATAATCAACACCCAATATTGTGGCTGTTCCAGCCATAAGCCTATTTCCCCTCCAGGTTGGTCCCGTGCGCCAGGAAGAGTTTTCTAGTTAATAAATTGTGCTGCCATCCCTTTCACCTTTAGAAGACATGAGGGATGCCCTTGTTGAGTTCAGCATCTACGCTTCCTGTAGGTTTTACGGCAAGGGGCTGCGTCCGGGTGTCCCATGTTCCAGCTACAGTAAGGGCCCAGTGGGTCTTCCTCCTGCGTTTACAAAAAGGGGCCTTTAACCCACAGCCATGCTCCCAGTTGCTGGAGAAATGCGGCCCTGCATCCCTGAACGACGGGCTCTTTCCACTCAAACCAACTGTGGCACTTGCTTCCCTCAGCCCTGGAGCCTACCTACAGCTGTGTTTACTGAAGTGCGACTGTAATTTGCTACAGCATGCCAGAGTATTAATAGACAATTATTTATTGCAAATCTGGACCATTTATACTGTTTACTGGCTGACACAATGTAAAATTTTGATCCAAATGTTAATGTGTCCATGACATTGCATAATTCTGTTCCATGCCATGGTTTTTTCTCTTTTAAATGAATCGAATTTGCAGTACAAGGAAATGGCATTTTTAATGGATGAGTGATTTACAGCCTCAAACTTATAAGGCTATTATTTGTATAACTAAGGGAGAGTTGACTAATTGCAATAACACAGCAAATTAGACAAATTTAGGATTGTACTGGGAATAAATTGATGGGGAGAAAATGAAAATAACTCATAAAGTTCTTAAAGGGTAACTGAATAAATCTCACTTTAGCTGTACAGGGCGATTGTATTTTGGGGGGAGATCAGGCACCTCTGAGGCCAAACAGACTTATAAATTTTCAGTTGAGTAGAACATAGATAAAAATTACCTCTTCATAAAGAACCATATGTGTATGAGAGAGCACTTCCAATTCTCCAAATGTTTACTGAAATTGCCGACACAAATGTTTTCAGCAGTTGGGTGAAAACAAAGAGCTTTATAGTTATGTGCTATTTTCATGAAAAAGACACGAATTTTAGCATATTTACCTTCTATTTGTTGAGCATGCAACACAATGCCAAGGAAGAATGATTTCCTAATGGAGATCTTCATGATTTTTCAAAATAAAACTTGTGCATCAGCAAAAATAATATTTCTTTCTTTCTGAGGTATTCCACTTAGGTTGTTTATATTGATTCCTGTTATTCTGTTACCTCTGCCTACAGAGAGATTGTTAAGATAAAAAGCACCTCAATGCAGCTCTAATTAAATCTTTGAGAACTAAACTCTGATGCCTAAACACAAGGATATTCAAAATGAAGATTCCTTCAGTATTTTAGTCCAGGTGGCTCCCACAGATTAATGAAGAGAGAAAACAGATGTGGGGGGCTGTAAGAATAACGATAAAATATGTGTGTGTCCTTCCAAATTACATACAAGATGGCCTTCTCTTCTCCAGGAGGCAAGATCCTCCCTCTCCCCGGCCTTACTCATCACTTCCTTGGTTTCCCTTCCTGCCTCCAGTCTTATCCCCTTCCTTTCTGTTCTCCACAATCTAGCTGTTCATCTTGCTAAACTGTATGTCTGTTTTGCTTCTCCCCTGTTAAAAACCGTCCCCAGAATGGCCAGGACAAAGGACAAGCGCTTTAGCATGGGGCACTTGGTCCTTTGAACGTCTACACCACCCCTACTGCTGGTCCCCCACTGCCCCTGCCTTCCCCTCCCACAGCGGCCCCCTCACCCTACATGTGAACAGTAAGCTACAGATGACTTGGAATTCTTGGAACAGGCCATCCACAGCTTATCTCTAACTGGGGGCGGGGGTGGGGGGTGGGGTGGGGCTTTGCACATCCCTGTTTGTTCCCTCTTCTTGTGATGTCCTCCCTACTCTGCCTGGCTCTTACGCTCCAGGAGTGGGTTCAGATGACATCTCTGGGAAACCTCTGCTGAGCCCACCAGCTAGACATCTGCCCCTGCTTCCCCTATTAGAGCACATCCACACCCAGGTGAGAGCCTTGCTTCTTTCACCGCCTTCTCCACTGGGCTGGAAGCTCCTGGAGGGCATGGCTTGTCCTCTTTACTGGACTTGGCCACAGAGTACACACTCAGTAAATATATGAGGAATAAATGAAACACCTATTGAATATCTACTTTGCCTCAGGCACTTAACAAGGCCTGTGAAGGATGTAACAAATGGTCTGCACATGCTCCCCTCTCGCAAATAGAGTAGCTTATCATCAAGTAAGGGTGATATAAGAAGATCAGAAACAACAAAGCAGAATTTGATAAGGACCACAGTAAAGGCAAAACTTGCTACAGGGTTTCAGAATAGTGAGATTCATTGTTTAAAAATCATTATCTATGTGACTATTAAAAATCCTCCTCCTCCATCCCATCTATTCAGTCAGTCACTAAAGATTGATGTTATTTGTATGAGTTGATTGATTCTATCCTCTCTTCATGGCTACTAACACCACCAGGTTTACGCCATCACAGCTCACCTGTACCACGGCAACAGCTCTACTGGTCTCTTGCTCCCAGCTTTCTCTTCTTCAAATCCAGCCTCCACACAGCACTGGAGAAGGGGGTCTATTTAAAACAAAAATCAGCAATCAGCTGCTTGTAGTTCCTACACACATAACACGCTGTGTGTCCCCTGTGTCTGCAATGCCATTCTGACCCACTACATTTTCTTTCCCACTCCTTTAAAACCCAGTTCAGGATGTTTAATGGGTACAGAGTTTCTGTTTGTCATGATGAGAAAGTTCTGGAAATAGATAGTGATGATGGTTTTACAACATTGTGAAGTATTTAATGCCGCTGAATTGTATACTCAAAACTGGTTAAAATGGTAAATTTTATGTTATGTATCTTATACCACAATAAAAAAAGAGGATAGTAACTATTAAAAAAAAATCATTATCTTCTCTTTGTTTCTCTCTCATGTTCTCTGAAATCAAGCAGACCAGGAATTAAATCCTCATTCAACAACTTATTAACAATGTGATGTTAGATGGTTTACTTGACCTGAGCCTCAATTTCCTCATCTGCAAAATGAAGACAATATTATTTACGTTACAGGGTGCTGTGACGATTAAGAGAGGGCTAGTGCCCAGAAAAGGCTCAGCAAAGGGTGCTGGGAATATTTCAAGAGGATGTGCTACTTGTTTTCTCAGGCCTGCTCTACTGTGCTTCAGGCTTTATTATTCGGCATCTCATATTTTACCTGTTGGGGTAGGAGCCTTATCTGCTTATTGGCATATAGCCCATAGCTCATCTTCAAATTTGGACACAATATACTCAGCTCCTTTCAAAACTGATTGTAAATTAATACTTGGAAGTGCTGCCTTACTACTAATAGGCTTTCATTTGGGATTTTTGAAATTTTAACGACTCAGGAACAGAAATCATAGCTTACACTCTGCAGGTAGTCAAAGACTTTTTGTTGAATTTGATTGGAGAACTTAAAAATCTGAATTATTTGTTCAGCACATATTTACTAAGTTCTTGGATAGACCTTCTTGCTGTATCCATCTTTCCTTCCACGGACTTTTATCCAGAATGGAGAAATGTCAGGGGGAAATGGAAAGCAGTTAGCAACTGCAGCAAGGTAGACAACAGTGATGTAATGACCGGTTGAAATTGAATCAGACTTTAATATTAATTGTAGTGTCCATGTCAGATTGAAGGACCAAACACCACTGCTGTAATTTACATGGTAAAGGAAGCCAAGACTACTGGCCACCATATTAAAAGTAGACCCAGGGCTATACAGTGATCAAGAATTTGGGTTGAAAAATTAGACAGGCCTACAGAGCTGTGTGACTGTACAAATTACCTGATCTTTTTAAACTCCAGATTCTTCAGCCATTTCATAGGGATTGTAAAACCTACTTTGGGAGATTACTTTGTGACTTAATTGAGACAATGCATATAAAACACTTAACACAGTAAGAACTCAATGCATGGATATTTTTATTACCACTTTGAAGATAAGTCATGGAATCTGTGGCATTTTGAAATACATTAAGTTAAGGATGCCTGTTTGATAGAGAAGATTTTTACATTACTCTTTCTCAACTGAATGCCCAGCCTATAATTGTTAGACAGTGCAACCTTGCCTTCCTCCAGACTGCCAAAGAAGGAGGCAGGTGTTAAACACACATGGAAGAAAAAAGATCAATAGACCCCAAGGTCCTAAATAAATCAATGCAAATAGAAATTTTGCATTACTTGTTGAATATACTCAGCTACCACCTTCAGTACATGTGACATTGCTTAGTCTTGTTTTCTTTGCCATCATGCAAGATTAGAATGTGGAAATATTAAAGAAATTAAAAAGGAAAGAAACATTTTTTAAGCTATATCTCAGAGAAGCCTGGAGAGCAGTTTGGCTCAGGCCTCTGCACTCAGGAAGAGCCTTCAGTTAGTCTTTGAATGTCTTTTCTAATCTGTAACCACCCACAAAGACACACTGACAGAATTAAAGAAAACACACGTCAGACAAAATTCAACCTGGGTCCCCATGTTGGATCACAAGGCTTGCAACAACTATTAAGGAATATTATTTACATGTTATTTAAATACGTTTAGAACAACGGTTATCTTGTCTGAAATATTTTGTGGTAAAGGCATGAAATCTGTTTATTAATTGAAAATACATGCCACAAGCTTTGTAACCCTGTTTAGATGTTTCTTCACTTCGTAATACTTAGAACCTCTAAAAACAGAAGTAGCCTGGGCCACTACCTTGACATGTAAGGGGTCACGCCCTTCCTAATGCACGCATCTGATTAACGCCTGATTCTGATCAACAGGGGGAAACTACCCCTTTCCC
>NW_006777439.1:2529165-2530113 GCF_000442215.2 Lipotes vexillifer
TAAACGTATCTGTTTTACTTTCACACTGCATCCAAGAAGAGAAGCCATAAACAGGAATACATTGGTTAAGAGCCAGTTTTTAATTGTGTCCAATGGAAGAATTCCTTGGGAGTTGCGTAGGGCTGTTCATCACTGATGAATATCAAGAGGAATTCAGATTTTATATTATTTGTTCTAAACCAGAACATTTTACTTATTGTTCATAATACACATTGAAAGCAGACACCAAAATGGCTCATTTGGAGCCTTTCTGTGCTCACCCGCTAATGCACATTAATGCCAGTACACATTGCGTATTACAGATCCATAAAATGCATTTGCATAATATTGAAATTATAATCCCAAATGTGTAGTAAAAACCTTTATGAAAAATTGTTACTGCTCAGCTGCTATACAGTGGCTAATTTTTAATCTTCAGCCTCTCAGCTGCAAGTAAAGATGGGGTATTCTTTAAATAAAAACCTCAAGAGTAGGAGCCTGGAACTGAGGTCTCCATTTTTTTTTTTTTTTTTTGCGGTACGCGGGCCTCCCACTGCTGCGGCCTCTCCCGTTGCGGAGCACAGGCTCCGGACGCGCAGGCTCAGCGGCCATGGTTCACGGGCCCAGCCGCTCCGCGGCATGTGGCATCTTCCCGGACCGGGGCACGAACCCGTGTCCCCTGACTCGGCAGGCGGACTCTCAACCACTGCACCACCAGGGAAGCCCTCCTTTCTTTTAAGTAGGATATTTTTAGGCGGAGGAATTTATCTCTACCATGTTAAACAGTTGCCTGCACAGTGATTCTGGCCTTTGTGGACTGGTGTCTTGACTTTTTAGATTTGGTTGAGAAGTGTCGCTAACTTACCAGCCTAGTGTCCGCAATGGGATGAGGGTCTCTCTCATGACCCCACTAGAGGGTCTCTGCCTCATCCATGTAGGAGCCAGCTGGGAAAGAGCCAGAGTGGCTGG
>NW_006777439.1:2530123-2623054 GCF_000442215.2 Lipotes vexillifer
AGTATTTTGGCAGAGAACCCACTGGCCATGGTCTTTTGATCCAGTCTCTGTGCTCAGCACTGTGGCAGACTCTTGAGTAGATTATAACAAAGAACCCTCGTATTAACTCAGTGAGGTGGATATATATCCCTTATGATGAAACAGCCTAGAATGGTTGCACACTTTCATCTCTCATCTCTCAGAGGTAGGCCCATACCTCTTAACTACCATATTCCAACTGCTGCACTCAACTGTAGTGTTAAGTACAGATGCTTGATTCTTCCTTCAAGTGATTCCACAACTGTGTTTTCAAACAATTTTCGGAGAGCTCTAGCTGAGACTTTCCAGAATTAATGTTGCTGAGTTACATTTCTACCGGGCTTTATTGACACGGACCTTAATAAAGGGAACCCCAATGGTTGGGCTGAACACTCACCTTGTGCCTAGTGGGGCCTGGTCAGAGTGTTTCCTCTATGGAAGTGGTCATCTCTTGGCCATTGGCCCCTCTAGGCTTTTCCCATGGTCCTAGCAGAAGTTTAGCCCTCTGTGCAACCTCAGGAAGCTCTACTCAATTCATGTTTATATGGCAACCAAACTGTGAAGCAAGGACATGTTCTCTAGTGTCCTCTCACCAGGCTCTGCCCCCTTCTTCCTCTTCTCTCTCTTCTGAAATTTAAAGCTGCAGGAAGGAGAAGAGAAAACCAGAGCCAAACAGGCCTGTCCTCACTGGATGCCACCTTATACTAAGGGCTTCCCGACAAAGATGCAGGGAGAACAGAAATGACACAGAATAAATCTCCTACTTTATTTGGGGGATTTTAGCTTGGAAAAAAGGTTTTCTTATTTCCCTAGTCATTTATTTTGGTTTATTTAATTTAGTAAGTATACAATGCAAATCCAAAAGGTATAATAGTTCAAAAGTTATTTTTTATACTGTGAAAAGTCTCTTTTCTACTTTTTAAAACCAACAGGAGCATATTATACATGATATTCTAATCTTTTCATTTATTAGTATCTTTGAGATCCTTTTCACAGGGACATATAGAGCTGCCTCTTTCTTTTAACACATATGTGCCTTAACTTATTTAATCAGTCTTCTTTTTTTTTGTTTTTTTTTTGCAGTACTCGGGTCTCTCACTGTTGTGGCCTCTCCCATTGCAGAGAACAGGCTCCGGACACGCAAGCTCAGCGGCCATGGCTCACGGGCCCAGGTGCTCCACGGCATGTGGGATCTTCCCGGACCGGGGCGCAAACCCGTGTCCCCTGCATCGGCAGGCGGACTCTCAACCACTGCGCCACCAGGGAAGCCCTAATCAGTCTTCTTTTGATGGATAATTAAGTTAATTAAGTCCCCATTATTTGCTATTACAAACACTGCTGCAGTAAATCACTAATTCGTAGGTCCTTTTGAAACATGTGACTAGATCTGTAAGATAAAGCCCTGGAAATGTAATTGCAGGAACAGAGAGATATACACTTTAATTTTGGTGGATTTTGAAAAACTATCCACCATGGAGACTGCACCAATTTACAGTCCCCGCTTCCCCAACCCACCAACACCATATGAGAATTCCTTAGCTTAACCTTTTCTATCAGGAGGGTCTGGTAAGCGATGACTAGGACCTGACGGAAGATGGCTTCAGAGGAAGGCTGTATAGAGGCCTGGCTTGGCGGATGGCAGCTGGACTTTAGCCTGTTCCTAGGCATGTGACAAAACGAGAAAGACTGGGAAACTCTTGATGAGCCCATTCTATTCATTTCAAACTAGTCTGAAATAAACCCAAACATATGGGTCTCTTGTCTGCTGCTAAAAATCTCCAGGAGGTAAATTCCACAGCCTTCTTGGGTAAACTATTTGGACTTCTCACAACTCTTCTGAAAGTCAGGACATTTTTCCTTATGTGTAATATAAATCTTTCCTGCACTCATCCGCTTGTGAAAAACGTGTGCTAATATTTCCCCAAAGCAATGCAAGTTCAACTAGCTAGACAACATGATGCTATAATTTCATGGCTAGAGTATGTATCCTCCTTTTTTTAAAAATAGCATATATCCCCTAAATCATTTTAGAAATCTTTAATGCATACACAAGGGATAGCGTGAGTGTTTTCTTTTAAATCTGTTTTTAACCTGGCTATGGACTTTATAGAGACTGTGTGTATGTGTGTGTGCATATAAAATTTTGCTATGCCCTCTTGTTTAATAATTATAGAATTATCTTACTTTCTCGTTAGATGCTGATTAATATATAGCTTTCTTAATAACACTTCCGATATCACTTCTGCTGAATGAGAAAATGTCGCTGTAACTGAGAGGTTTGTAGGTTATTTCTGAGTGTGTCTTTCTTCCTCTGTTGAGATACAATAACAATTTCAGGAACATTTGGCATCCAAAAATTCTCAGCATTGTGCAAATTAAAACATCTGCTTATACTTTGACACCCTCATTCTTCAAAGGTTAGTTGGATTTGCGGTTGCTTTGTTCAACAAGACTGCTCTTAGAGCCCAAGGATGCACATTTAATTATTGGGAAGATATGTTTGACAGAGCTGTGGGGGGAAAATCACCCTTCATATTCGGACCAGCATTAACATTTTTATAAAATGAGATTACCTGAGAGTCAAAGAAGGGGGTAACTCCAGAAAAATAAATACGAATCTATTTGGTCACTGGTCTTCTGCTGATTTACAAGACTCCAGCCAACGACTCTTTGCTCCATTGCGTAGAACTCATCAGTTTGCTCTCAAGCTGGCATTGCTGATTTCTGCTGAGGTTAAAGACAGCAAAGTAAACTCTGCTTCCAACAATAAATAACAGAGGGAGTTATTCTTTTCACTCAAACAGGCTTTAGATGGCAGCAGACAGCTACAACCAGGTGCATTTAGCTACATTTGTCATTGCCACGAATGCAAAACATGTAAAGAATCTGCTGCAAACGGGTCTCTAGCCAGCCCTTTTCCACCTTAAATATTCTTCCATCCCCAACTGTGGTTGAGCCGTGGTCACCCAACACCAGAAGGAAGGGCCAAGGTGCCTGTGGTAACAGCAGCATCTCCTGACTGGTTTGTGGATTTACACAGGTCACTGGTGCCAGCTAGCAGATTGTACACTGGAAGTCTTTCTGTGTCTCTGGCCAAAGACTGGTAATCTCCCTGGGCAATGCCGAGATAACACACGTCAAGAGGCAGCAGTGGCTGGTAAGCCAACTCATCACTCACTTTGCCCTACCGCCCCGCCTGGCCTGCTCTTGCTGCAGCCTTTTCATTGCCATTCCAGAAGCCGACAGACCTTAGATGTTGGACTGGGAGGGAAGGGAGAGAAGGCGGAATACAGAACACAGGCAGCAAGAGGGATTTGGTGAGGCAGGAACCAGCAGGTGAACAATGACTCATTTGGAAACGTGCAGCTGGGTGTGTGTTATTTGCATATCAGGGACCCTTTGTTAAAGTGGCTTGCCCAGCTGTGTGGGCGCATCCGTGTGAGGGCTGATGTGGGGCGAGAGATGAATTCTCAGGAGAGCGGAGTTACTTCCTATCTAATTTGTGCACAAGTTGGGGGAAGGCGCTCTCATCCGGGATCTGCTGCAGAAAAGCTTCGAGGTCCTGAGATTTATTTTCCTTCTGCCAAGTATATTATTTCCAAACTCGCCTTTTCAAGATCTTGCAACTTCCCTTGAAAAATGGTTTAACAATTTAATGAAAACAACAGTGAAACAAAAGCCACGTTGATGAGGAACGGAGGTAAGGCTGGGTTGGAAATGAGTGACGAACCTCGTAATGAGGTGTGCAGCTTTGTATATTAAGCGATTTCTCTGAGGTACTTTTCCAGATGTGATGGAATACATTTATTTTTGTGCTCATCTGAACTGAAGTAATACAAATGAGACACTAAAAAGATATGATTACGTGCAGAAAAGTAGGCGTAGAATTTAGAATCCCAATTCCATAAGTTAACAGCTGTGCCTGAAGCAGTTCAAAACTGCTTTGAGTCTGCAGGTTGCCCGGGAACTTCTGTCAAGCTTGTATGGACCGGTGATGATCAACGTGTGAATCTGCATGTTGATAGTTCAAGGCGACTTTATTTCAGGCAAAAATAGATAGCTGGTAGTAAGAAGTCCTTCCCCACCTGAAAGCCTGCAGTACAGCTGAATACAGCCACTGCGGTAGTGCAATAAAATGGGATGAGTTTTAAACTACCAGATGGTACCCTGTACAGTGCCTGAAATAAAATGGAGAATTAGGGTGCCCTAAGGTGTGCACAGGAAAGGCAATTACGTGAAATAAATGGGCCTCAGGCCTACAGGATGCTCAGGTATGCTACACAGGAGACAAATAGTACATCTGGTGAACAGATTTTATCACACGCTGGAAAGCCATAAAGCATGCCGTCGAATATCAGATCCCCATCTCACAATGACATTTTACCTGTGTTGGTGTTCAGCGCTGTTTATTTTAAAAGGTGCTGTAATCTCAATGATGTGTTTTAAAAGCCTCCTTAACATTGTTTTCAACTACATACTATTTTTGTGGGGACAGATTGATACAACGCACCAAGATTTTGTGGACAAGTAGCCACTCTGGTCTCAGGGGATCCTGTTTTTATTTCATTCATCTCATTGCTGATGTGATTTTAGTAATAGGATTATACTTGTCAGCACTCCCTGTTTGGGAAAATGCCAGCGTATTTTTAATGCTAGTTCCCACATCTCCATTTCATTGTCTGTCACCGCACTAGAGTTCCCCTCCACACCCCACCCCCTTTTCCTTAACGTCAAAGAAAAAGCAATTTTAGGTGGTGAGGGTTTGCAAGGAGAATTCACTGGCCCATAGCCCTTTCTTATTTCTTCTCCACAAATGCAAATCTGTTTTCTGTTTGAAAATTGTGTGTTCCTTTTCTATTGTAAAAACAAAAAAATACTGAGGAACACGTAACATTCACTATTGTTTTACGAGTTGCTGTAATAAAATCCTCTTAGTACTTAAAGATAGTTTTAGTGCCCCTCCTAGGATTCATTCTAGCTTTGATAATTGGGTAATTGCACCCCCTCCTCCACCAAGAAATATTTTCACCCAATTAAGTTTAAAACTATAATAAATTTTAAAGAATTATAGTCTAAAAATTCATACCCTAGAACCAGTATTAAGTAGGAATATTAATCTTAAGCCGTGGAGCAGTGCAGCCTGTTTATATGCTTCTCTGCCTTCTGTGCAGTGTCCTAGCTCCTCAGAGCTGCCACGGGCAGTGTGGCTTCCCTGAGTGCTGGGCATGAGCTTCAGGGGCCCAGAAACTAGTGCCCTTCACTGCCTGTACGATCCCTTGACTTCCACGTTCCAGTCCTTCTTTGTTTCCAGATAGCATTATTCAACCCTTCACCCATTCATTCATTCATTCATTCATTCCTGTCCTGTAGCTTCTAATTGAGCGGCAAGGCCCAAGCCTGGAGCTGAGGCTGGGCGTGGAAGGCGCCCAGGATCCACAAGGTTCGTGCAGGGCTCACACTCGACTCCTTCCTGTCTGCTCCACAAACCAATGTGTCCAGATCAACTTTCCAGGGCTCTATTACAAGGTAAACCCTCTGTTGCATATACTCTCTATGCTAAAGGGCAACCTAGTGACCCAGGGCACTAACCACATTGTTCGCATGTGTAGTAAATGGGGAGCAGCACCCGGAAGGCAGCCCAGGAGTTCACATTTTAAGCTCCAGCCCACTAGAGACACACAAACCTCCTGGTCCCTCCTTAACTAAAAAGTGCCGTCACAGCCCCCAAAGCCAGTAGATTTTGGCAACAGTAACGCTTGGGGCCCTGGAGCCAGCAGCAGGGACAAAAGGATACCACTGGCACAGCCGAAGGCAAGGTCTGGGAGAAAGGAAAAGAGCAGGAGAGACAGTGCAGCCACAGCAGGAGAGAGTGAGGCAGGGAACTGATTACCAGGGGAAGAAAGAGAACCAAAAGGAGAAACTCAGCAGGCCCAGCTGGCGGAGAGGAGAGACTAGATCCTGAACTCTGGGGACAGGCAAACCTTGAGAGTGTTGTCGGGCTCCTGTCTTCCCTCCACCATCACTCGCTTCAGACCTGCTGATTCCTTTCATCCACTCAGCCCCCTTCTCCTAAGCCACGGGTTCTAACACGCCGTCCCCAAATGCCCAGATGTGCTCTTCCCTGGTCCCCCGCTTCCTCAGTTAGCCATCTCTGTCCCGTTCCTACTTACTATGATGCAGGGAAAGCACATGGTGACACTGGATGCCCAGGTAATTGTACTTCAAATGAAAAGTGGTGAGAGAACAATGGCCTTGAAAACACAAAAGCATTGGTGCTAAATTTCCAGGCTAGCGTGGTGTTAGGTGCTGAATTCTATTAAGGGAGACTATGCCAGTGACACAATTAAGTTGGTAGAAAAATTGTAAGATATGTAGAAAAACTTTAGCTTCTAAAGCCCTATATAAATTTCAAGAATTTCTGAGCACATCATCAGTGAAGTTGTTTTAAAATCAGGATTGTTATACTTGAAAAAAAATAATCAGAATCTAGTAACCTTTGCTCTTCAAAACCCTTCTGATAGGTGGTGGGGTTGGTGGTGGCAATTGAGGTTTACAGGGGGGAAACATCCTAAATTTTGAAGTTCAACAGCTGAGCTGGGGCTAAAACCAATCTGATATTTAGCTCGTTACATCAAATGCAGAACTGATCATGATGATAGCAATAATACATGATATTTTATTCACTTTCAAATACTTCAGTTGATTTCGAAAATTTCATTTGGGGAAATAAAAGTAATGCATTTAAGAATATAGCCTATTTATTCCTGTCTAACCCCTAGGTTCTTCATAACATTTTTTTTCCTTAAATTCCACATATATGTGTTAGCATACGGTATTTGACCTTCTCTTTCTGACTTACTTCACTCTGTATGACAGACTCTAGGTCTATCCACCTCATTACAAATAGCTCAATTTCGTTTCTTTTTATGGCTGAGTAATATTCCGTTGTATACAGACTTGAGGATATGGGGAGGGGGAAGGGTGAGCTGTGATAGGGCGAGAGAGAGACATGGACATATATATACTAACAAACGTAAGGTAGATAGCCAGTGGGAAGCAGCCGCATGGCACAGGGAAACCGGATCGGTTCTCTGTGGCTGCCTGGAGGGGTGGGATAGGGAGGGTGGGAGGGAGGGAGACAAAGAGGGAAGAGATATGGGAACATATGTATATGTATAACTGATTCACTCTCTTATAAAGCAGAAACTAACACACCATTGTAAAGCAATTATACCCCAATAAAGATGTTAAAAAAAAAAAAAAAAAAAAGAATATAGCCTATTTAAGCAAAGGGCAGGAAAAGATGACAGGAAAGAATTTGCAGGGAATCTCTTTTGTGTCTGGATTCAATTTTTACTGTATTCAGATTTTTCATCAGTTCTTGATAAGCAGTCCAGTTAATAAGTTGCAGGCAAGGGTTGCATCAAGGGGGATGATGTGGATAGTTGTACATTTCTAGGAGGCTGTGAAAGAAAAGGCAGGTCTTATTAGGAAGTATGTTAAGTCTGTTTCAATGCTGTTTCTCCAAGGGCAAGTTGGACCACAGGTGGCTGCTTGCTGCCTAATGCTCCTTGGTGCGTCCCCTGTCCTGAGGCAAGTTAGCTGAAGAAGGGATCAGACTTGAATTAGACAAGGTTGCAGGGAGCCCCGCCCCACCACCTCGCAGCTGGAAGTCGCCTGAGCAGGTACGGAGAAAGGTGATTTCCATGGCAGCCGTCGCTAGGTGCTCTGCCAGGGAGGCTGGTTGGGATTTAGTGGGCTGGAGGCAAGATGTCAGCATCTCTGTCCTGCGCTGCTGCACCAGCAATCAGTGAGTCGCCCCCGGCTTCACAGTGCAAGGCCTTCCAGCACGACAGACACAACAGGAGTGCATGGTCCCATGCCTGCTGCTGTTGTTTTCTAGCTCGGTAAACTTGGGCAAGTTATTTCATCTAAAAGCCTCAGTTCTCCACTCTATAAAGTGGACATGAAAATAGGAGTACTTTCCTCATAAAACCATAATGAAGAATAAACAAGATAATCCAAATAAAATGCAAAGTCCGTTGCCTGGCTCACAGTAAGAGCTCAAAAATTTTTAGCTATTCTTACAAATAATAACTCTGTAGATAAGGAGAAATGAATCACAGGTGTAGAGAGAAGGAGACGGAAATGAGGCTTTCTTTGGGGTGCTATAGAAAAGCATCGGAAGGCACATAAGAGAAAAAAAGACTTGGAGGATGGCATAGTGGGGTAGAGGACATGCAGGTGGTGAGGAACAGAATTAGATTGGACTCCCTCTCCATCTGATGTTGCAGGGCTCCTTATCACTAAGGAGCCTTATCCAAGGAATGGGAATCCTTTGGGATAAATAGAGGAAAGTGGTGGATGTGGGAGAGTAAATCAGAAACTATGCTAGAAGCTGGCTCGTTGACAATAATAATTATATGGCAACTTACCCAGTAGTTGTTGGATGTGGTAAGAATTGGGCCAGAGCTATCATGGTACATGTGGGTACAAAGGCAGGAGAAAGGGGGAGATGGCTCCTGAGGCTAACTGTTGGCTGTTAGGAAGGAAACCAAAGTGAGGACAACTCCAGACTGTCTCTGGAGTTATTGGCAATGCTGTTAGAAGGTCCTTAGAGACCATAGGACCTGCAGAGTCTCAACATGCAGATGAAGGTGATGCAAGTGGAAAGGTTTTGTGCTTGCAGGAAATTGGTGACATTGAGGAAGAGGAGAGAATAAAAGGTTCTGAATGAATGTAAATGGTATTAGATGCTGGCATTCAATTTTTTTAAGGTGACAGAGGCAGAAACCCCTGACCTGTATTCCCTTCCTTGCCACACCCTCACCCCACCCCAAAGTACTTTTGGCTTCTGAAATGTGCAGAAAATGAGCAAATGAAAACATAGGGAAATAATCCCTGAAGTCAATGGCTAGTCAGCCACACTTAAATATCTAAAAAAGGAGAATAACACCCTCAAAGGTGTCATCAACCAACGAGAAGGGCAGTGAGTTGGTCTCATCTGGAAGTTTTCTGTGTCTCTATAGATTTGTTTCTCAAGGTAAATCACCAGTCTGTCTAGTCACATTTGTTAACAATGCATGTAACTCTTAACGGCATCTCAAAAGCCTACTTACTCTCAATTTCGCTTCTCATTCGTTTTTATGATGCTAGAAAAATTCAGATTATATAGGCTTTCTTTGTGCTGAGATGGTAATTTTATATCACTGTAGATTAATAGCATTTTTAGTGGTATTTGGTATCACTCATTTGTCTCCTATGGTCATAAAGATATATATTTTTTCTAATTTGGCTTTGCCAACAAATAAAAAATAAGAGTCTTTTTCTGTTGAATGAGCGAAAAAGTCATTCTGATCATGAACAATTATTCCCTTTTAACATACCCGCAATCCACCATGGAATTGTTTTTGTTATGGCAGCAATACAGTTTCTACAAGAATGTGTATGTGCGTGCCTGCGTGCATGCATGTAGTTTGGCCTGCAGATGAATCTCTCCTTGTTGCTACTTGATCTTCATTTTGAGTTCTGATTACTGAGCCTTCAGCTTACCTGTTTAGAGCCTGTTCATCCAGGCACCTCTACTTAGGAAGACTGAAACCTCTCATTGCTTCCCCTTCCTCTCCCTTGGCCCTGGAGTTTTGCAGATATCTTGCCTTTGTGAGCATATCGATATGTCTGGAATTCTATTCGAAGAAGTGGTCCTGCAGTGCTCACAGGAGCAAGTACCCATTCCAAGGACGGTTATTATGGAACAGAAAGGCAGCCAGACTCGGTTTAGCTATCAGCTTTTAAGACCTTCCTCCATCTGCTAAAATGTGCACTGAAAAGTTTCACATGAAATGCTGATTAGTACCTCAGTGTAGATTCATAGAACGATCCACTCTCTCTCGGTTTACATCCCACTTTCCTAACTACCTAGTCACCTGTTCTATTGGAAAATTTTAATCATCTCTCTGACATCAGCTTGGCAATTTCAGCGGTCACTTCACAATCTTTCAAAGTCTTTCTGCTCCATTTCATTCCTATTTCTTTTCTGCTTGTGTTAATTATTTTTGCAGCCAGCATACATGTTTGTCAATAATGCATTACATTTTCCATGTGTCAGTTCCTCAGCCCATCAAAGAACCCTGCTTTTACATTCTGAATCTATTTTCCCCTTTCCCGGCTCAGCTCATTTTGCTCTGGGCCTGCCTCTACTCCTCATTCCAAATCATCGCAAGTTGCAGGAAACTTGGCACTTGCAAAGCAGTCCTCCAGATTAACGGGGTCTAGTTCTCCACAGAGCATTAGGTTTGGGCCTGCAGTGGACTGCAGGTTGTCTGAAAGCCCCATGACTTCTTCCATACCCGTGATGCCCTCACCTTCTGAGATGCCCACTTCTGGAATGTGCAGAAGACAGTTCTCCCTTCTCAAATCAAGGACCGGGACATAAATTCCCCATTAAGCTTGAGGAGCATGAAAACCACTCCTGACCCCACTAGCTCCATCCCCAGTGTGATGTCCTTGCTTAATGAAAAAAGCCTTCTCTTAATGGCCATACGAAGAAACACCTAGCACAGTCCTAGGCATGTACCAAAGCTCTGTAAATGCATACACAGTTGAATGTGTTGCAAAAGGCTTAAGACCCACAGGCTGCATTTTGGGGGTGGTGCAGGGGGAGGCGTGTGGCTCCTTTAAAATAAAATTAGTAGTGTTCTCCCCTCTGTCCCAGTATAACCTATTGTTGGGAAGGTTCTAATGGTTGATATTTCCTTTCATGATTAATATCAAGGATACCTACAAGTTGTCATAATCCCAAGACTACCTTTATCGTTGCTTCTGAGAATTCACTGACTAGTTCCCTCTCACAGGCCAAGGAAACACCATTTTAAGAGAACTCTCTCTGCCTCTCAGAATGAATGCCCTTTTGGTGAAGGGCACATGAAGGGAAGTTTCTTTTTTGTTTTGCTTTTGTTTCAGATTCCCTTGGGGGTTACACACATCCTGTTCTAATTCTCCCGTTCCTTGGGGAAGCACTCAGCCTGTGATGGACGGGAAGAGGAGGGGTGCAGGCCCGGAGCCCCACGGACAGAGCTGAGGCTCCTCTGCGTCTGTGCTGCCCACTTGGTCTTCTCTTTTGCCCAAGTCCGTCACTCATGTGCACCGGAATCTTCCGAGTGCCGCCCACTGACCCTTGGTAAGATTCCATTTCTTACTTCCCTTCACTGTGACCTTCCTTGGCCAGCTCCTTATCTTTTTAACAGCCTTCTACCATCTGGGAGTCCTTCACGCCCATGCTGCAAGAGAATGCTGGCAATGGCTGGGCCGAGAAAACTGAAGTATGGAAAATGGGAGTGCTGGGAGGGGAGGAATACCAACTCAGACTGAAAAACAATAGGCTCCTGCATACTTTGGGATTTTAGGTCATCAGGAAATGTCTTTCACTGTTAGCCCTTTGCAAACAATCACAACAAATGATCATTTTCTACTAATTGTCCCACAAGGAACATTGTTTTTCAAGTGTTCTTCCATGTACTCTCTGGCAGTCATGCTAATCAGCGAAGATATTGACAAAGGCCGACCAAGGAAGCAGGAGACCGGATGAGGGAGTTGCATCCTTCCGATACCCACCTGACCCCTTGACTGCTCACACAGAAACAGAGACCTCTCCTCTGCAGTCCGCGTCCTCTCTCTTTATTCCTACAACTTCTTGGAAATACCTTTCTTGAACTTGAAGACCCCCTCGAGATATTATTTTCCAGATGAAGGACTTATGCTGGAGTCTTTAATTCACAATAACAAGAAGATGAAGCATTGTTGTGCCACCTCTGGACTCAGTGCCCTTGTGTTGGAAGTTGGCACAAGACGGACACTGTGCAGCTCACCTCTTCCACTCCATGTTCAGCTCTAGTAGCTAAGTCAGGCTAAACACTGCCTCCCCTGGTCACTTGCCCAGGTAAACTGAAAGGACAATCAAAATCAAGTCGATGTTGCTAAGAGAGCTCTCTAACATGGAGCCGGGCGGCCACTGAGGAAGTGGGACTTCTGCACGTCTCAGCGTGCACAAAATCTGACGCTTTGATCACTCATTGTCCTACTCAAGATACCTATTGGATCCTTACCCTAAAATAACGTGACAGCCTATCTACTTATCAAACCCTTACCCTAAAATAACTTGTGATTCCTTAAAGGACAAACCTCCCGACCTGCATCAGAGTCAATCACAATTCTCACCTGGCAACTTTAACAACTTTGTTAAAGACTTTTTCTCTTTCCCAGAATACTCTTTCAGTTTTACCTGAATCTGTGTCTTCTGAATTGCAGTTCTTAAGACCCCCAGATAAAGCTCTTTGTTCTTTGCAGCCTCAATATTGATTATTGTTTGACAAAATAAAAATGAATTGTTAGTTTTATTTTGTTTACTAACTCCACAAGTCAGGGTAAGCTAAAGAAAAGTATAAGAGGAAATGTGGACAAATTCTCTGTCTTTATTTATAGGCAATATCTACAATTAATCATGCTTTAAGAAAATATTTCCTTGGAACAATCACAGAGAAGGGTTTTGTTAAGAAAAGTTGAGAGCAGGGGAATTCTACATTACACTCTGCTGAATCAGAAAACAATCGGGCTTCCCTGGTGGCGCAGTGGTTGAGAGTCCGCCTGCCGGTGCAGCGGACGCGGGTTCACGCCCCGGTCCGGGAGGATCCCACATGCCGCAGAGCGGCTGGGCCCGTGAGCCATGGCCGCTGAGCCTGCGCGTCCGGAGCCTGTGCTCCGCAACGGGAGAGGCCGCAACAGTGAGAGGCCCACATAACGCAAAAAAAAAAAACAAAAAACAATCAAAGCTTCCATAAAATTCAGATAACTTTAGCCAGTGATAATCTCACCCCGTTTCCACGTGTGTAAAATGGGGATATTATGAAATTAGCTGTGGGCTTCTTGGGACTACTTCATATAATTTTTAGAAGAGTACCTAGTGCTTAGTAAGTATTCTGTACACGTTAGCAATTATTATTATTATCAACTAATAAAATTCCCAGTTGCTCTTATGCTAGATGATCCATTAGGGAGAGGTTGCAAACTAATAGTCCATGAATAGGATGCCATCTGCATGAACAGACATTTAGAAATTTTTGTTTTAGTTGCTGCATTTTAAAATTGGGAGATTTCTCACATGCCCAAAAGGTATTTCCAATTTTGCTTTAACATAGGAGGACCTGTGACATGGGGACTGCATCCTGCAAGGCAACCCTGGGCAAGAGCTGAAGGGCCCTTTCCAGGGGCGTGTATCACCTGTTTGCAAAATCCCCGCTGTGCCCTCCTGTCGTCCACTGAGCCACTTGCACTTCCCTCTCCTGTCTTACTACCAAGCACTTTCAAAGAGGCTCTTCTATTTTGTTTTGCACAAACTGTAAGACAGGAGGTTAGGCAATACTATCCACATTATATAGTTGAGGAAAGTAATAAAAGGGTAGGTTAAGTGAATTGAAAAATGCTGCACAGTGAGTCTCTTGGGAGACCACCCTCTTCTCCAACAGCATGCTTCTTCCCGAACCCCACGGACAAAATCCGTCCTCAAATTTCCTCAAAATGTTCTTTGCTGTGATTTTTAAGCAGCAGGGTGACTTGATGTGCCAGTTTCAAACAGTAAGTTCAAGTGTGACCTAAGGTGTCTGAGGAATGTCCTCTCCACTCTGCTAATAAACAGGGCAGTCTCTATTTGCATGGAGTTTGGCTCCCAAGATAATTCAGTGTCCGAGTGGCTCCGTTTCACCTCTGCTTATTTCCATTACCTTGCATATTAGTTCTGTCAAGTTGATGGGCCTGCTGTTCCCCAGGGTGGCTATTATAAATACTGGTGCTACAGTGAAATACTTCCAGTCTTCTGGAACCTCATTTGAACTAAGCAAGTTCTCCATAATGATCATTAATGATGTATTGCTTGTATATAAATGTTGGATATTAATCTTCTGTTTTACTTTTTCTATGCCATCAGACTTTTTAGAGGTTCCTTGTAATGCACTCTTAAGTGATGGCCAGGAGCAGCTTCTCCATTTGGGACTGAGTGACTTTTTTAGCTGACAATTCACAGTGGCAGGCGAAGGCTTGATCTTGGAGACGGGGCTGATAGACCCACTTCCCTTGGCAGATATGGCAACCTAGTGCTCATTGAGGTTACAAGTCATCAGTGCCCAGGTACAAAACCTCACCTGAGCCTTTCTGTAAGTCTGCCAAGACTGCCTACTGGTTTACAAGTTTTATGAATTGAGTCCATGCCAGTAAGTTCCTGCAAGGTGACTGAGATAAGTCTAATGACCAACCCTGGAAGGAAGGACATGGTGGGTGCTGGATACATTCTGTTCCTTTCTCATAGGAAAGATTGGACCCATGCTGTAGTGGGTCTGAGGGTTCATCTGGTCTGGATCCTTTGATAAATGTCCTTCTGCCAAGGACCAGGTTCCAAGTACTGGATTAACTCTAAGAGAGTCTCTCATGACTTGGGACAGACTCTTCTTCCTATATTGAATTAGACTGGAAGAAATGCCTGCTGTCTGGTCTAGTTTGACCTTACACTATGGGGTTGTACAGAAATAGATTAGCATCTGTGCAGGCGATGGCGAGCTGCCAGTGTCTTCTTGGCACAAGGTCATGGAGCTTGAGCTCAGGAATAAGACAGACCTGGATTTGATCCATGCTCTGCCACCTACTACCTATGAAATTTTAAGCTTTCTTTTTTGGAGTGTGTGTCATAGACTGTGTATTTTTGTCCCAGTATTATTGGGATATAATTGACGTATAACAATGTACAAGTTTAATGTGTATTTAAGGTTTCTTAAATTTTACTTAAGCCTTGGTTTTTCTCTTTGTTTAGTAGGAATACTAACTACCCACGTCATAGGTTTTTGTGAGAATTAAATGACAAAATATATATAAAACACAGCCCAGAGTCTGGTACAAAGCAACTGCTCAGTACAAAGCTATAATAATTACTTGTTTATTATTAGTCTGTGAGTCCACACTGATCTCAGCTTTAGAGTCCCCTCCTGACCTTACTCATCCTGAGAGAGAGAGGCTGTTTATTGGGCTGTCATCATGTGCCCACCCCTGCCTCGACTGTCTTTGTGATCAGAAGTTAAATATGATAGAGGCAAAGGAGATCCTTCTGGGTTTAGTTATGAGCAGGATGAGGAAATGGCCCTGTGCCAAAACCATAAATTCGCCACAAGTCTCTTATGGTAAAAAATGCCCATTAAAACCTATTAGAGGCAGGCATGCTTATGACATGTACACTCATGTCTGAGGAAGGTGTGGAAGATTGCATGGGAGAAAGTAGGCATAGGCCTGAGGCCATTAAGGTACGCCTGACATGGTCTGGGGTCATGTGGAGGTTTGTTAGGCCCATGGTTTCTCTTGACAGCAATAACTGTAGTCACAGGTGGGTCAATGTAATTGCCGCTGTCCTCCTTCAAACTTTCATCATCTCTCACTTGAAGGGTATGAAAAGCTATGACTCTGCTCCCTGCCATCATTCTCTTCCTGCTCTAATTCATTCCTCCATAGTGCTGCAGGAATGATCTTTCTAGAACAGAGTTCCAGTCATGCCCCTTCTCTGCTCAATGGTCTTTGCTGGTGTGCATTGCTTACCCAGGTAAGTCTAGTGGCCAGAACCAAAGGATAACGCCTTAGACCTATCCATTGCCAATCCCTTAAGCCTTGGCTCCCAGGTGGAGTTGGTGGTCTTGCACCAGAGGACAGTGCTAGCAAGAGGTTGGAAAACTCAAGGAAGACTTTTCATCACTTCCTCTAAGTGTTCACCCAGTGATCTGGATTAGAGAAATCTTAAGGGGAGACACACATGAATTTCTCCCCTTGCCTGGAGATTAAATGTTTTCACAACCAAGGAAATGTTTATAGCTTCATATACCTGAAAAGCTGTTCAGTCCCTAACGTTGATTTTGGAGTCTCCCTGAAGATCCACTATAGAGGACTTGGGACTCAGCTTTTAAAATTGATTCCTTTTTCCCTTTGGAACGAAGTCTTCATCTCTGCTGCCCCAGTGCCTCTAATGTCCAGCCATCTACTTTTCTTTAAATGTGTGCTTGTATATCTGGTTGGAATTCTATGTAATTCCTAGGGGATACTCCATTACATATGGCTTTTTAGTGTTCTCTGAATAGTCACTTAAATCATGTATAAATAGAAGTTGAGTTTGGTCATCTTCAGAAAAACTGAGTTTTTCTTTGATAAGTAAAGCAACAACTCCTTCAAACCCAGGAGGACTTGACTCAAAGGCAAGACAGGTCACTTTGGCAGAGGTAGAAAGTACCTGTTCTTTCCCGCATGTTTTTCAATCCCCTAGTCCCCACATCAACAAACGGGAGAACTCTGCCTCCCTCCTGCAGATTTAGGAGATTTCCTGGAGGGCTACAGCAGAGATGATGGCTGTAGCAGTCTTCCTCAGGCCCTCTGACTTTGTTCCAGACAGGGCCATCGCATGATATGTTCCCATTTCAATACCCCAAACCAAGAGGGAAACATTATATCCAGCCCTTCCTCAATATTGATCTCACGAAAAGTATAGATTGGTAAAGCATTTTTAAAAAGAAATGATCCTTGTGGGACCAGATTTACCTGCCTGACACAAATCAGGAAAACTTTGGTCCCTGGTTTTGAGTAAACCGAAGCGCCTTGGCTTCTGGTACACAGAAGACTCTGGGACTTCGCTGTACAGTAGAAACTAACATAACACAACATTGTAAAACAACTATACCCCAATAAAAATAAATAAATAAAGATGTTCACTGTTAACAACAAAAAAGAAGACCTTGGGAGTCTGAATGTCCCCTGGCAGAGCTGACTGTTTTAGTACCAGCTACTTATTGAAAAGCTTTATTTATAAAATGTTTTGTTTCAAACATTTAATGAAAGGGAGTACTTTAATTCCATATCATGGCAAGAACTTCATAAAGAAACAGAGAATAACATTAATTTTTCTCCTTATCCAAGAAAAGGGCTTGTGAAATAGTAAAAAAGTTCTTCAACTACTTGCTAGGAATGGGAGAACTCAATGATTTGACCGCAGGAATTCCATTTGCACAACCATTAGCTTGTAGATCCAATCAGTTAAGAGTCTAGCAAAATGGTTCCGAAGATTATTGACCTATGTCCCAAATCAGTTTTTTTAATACAGGACTGTTTTGTTCCTGTCACCCCTGTTTGTCACTGGAGATATGACCTAAGAAATGCCTGTCATGAAAACTTGTACACTTAATATTTCTTATTAAGTTAGTAGTGTGAAAAACAAAATAGAAGTTAGTGATTTCCTACAGCCCCCAAACTGCTTTTTTCTTCCAACAGAAATGTAGCAGCACATTCCTCCAAAATGTAGACAAGGACCCTTGGGTATTTTACAAGTGAACAATGGCTGAGTCATTTAATTTAAGAAACACAGCTAGCTAAGCACTCATTTATTTGTGAAAAAAAATTCAGAGGGTTTTTTTATCTTGCTTGCACAATATCCAGATATCTGAAGACTCTGTAAATCCATAAATATCCTCTGACATGATGGGCCATTACAGCTCTTAAAGACTCGTTGCTGTCTGTTGGATCAAACTTGTGCTTCATGCTGAAGCCTGGGAAGAAGATTTATATGTCGACTATTCCAAATCATATATCTATTTAAAACTCACTATCTTGGGAATGAACTTTAAACTGTTTTTGCCTGCCAGTATGAAGCATTAAGTTCCCCAGCCAAGAGAGTCCTAGGAACATTTCAATTCTCTAGGCTTGCATCTGTGCACACCTGCAACCAAACCTCTTCCCCTTTTCTTCTCCCCGGGGAATGGAATTCAGTCTGGTAGATAAGTCTTAGGGTCTCAGATCTACCACTTAACTCCAACTTGACCCGAGTCACATAAATCACTTAATCTTTTAGAGAGATGAGTGTTGGAATGAAGAGCCGAATGTCTTACAAAAGGTCATTTATTAAGTTTTTGCTCATGACCAGAAGGAGAAGCAAGGTAGTGCTCCCTCATTAAATAAAACAGAAGAGAGCTTCAAGAAGCCGAGAGTAGTGAACAGTGTCATGGGGGAAAGAAAGGTTAAAGAGAATGAGAACTCTGAAGAGAGTCTTGTGTTCCAACCTCTCCCTCACTCCACAGGTCTTTCTGTCTTGTTGATTCCACCTCCACAGTATCTCAAACCCAGCCCCTCCTTTCCATTCCCTCTGCTACAGCCTCCATTCAGTCCATTGTTATCTCCCCCCAGGACTATTTGTCTCTCCATTCACCCGTGTTGCCGAGAGCAATATCTTTGTAAGATGTGGAACCAATCGTATGGCAAACCGGGCCTTCCACAATTGGATGGTGCTTCTTCCATTCTCCTGACCTCCCCACTTCCTGTCATTTCCTGAAAACATCTTGGCTCATTCCTGTCCCTCTCACGTCCTTGAACACCCTCTCACATCCCTGCTCTCATTGTTAAAATCCTAAACTCTGAAAATTCATAGCTCCTGCCTCATATACCATATCCTCAAAACACTGTCTTTTTAGAACTCATAATATTGATCTCCTGTCTTGTTCTATATTTATTTAACTGAGTACAGCTGCCTTTGATCCAGATTGTAAGCTCTCTGAAGGCAGGGATCATATCACTCAATATCTAGCAGAGGGCCCTAAATGTAGCTGATGCTTGGTAGATATGCATTGAGTAAATGAGTATTTGGACACAAGTTAGTGAATTTGGCAATTGATCTTTGAAAGGGGAGAGTTAATGGAGTCAAAGAGACAGCTCAGAATACAAGACAGTAAGGTGAGAAAGGGTGGTGAGAAAATAGAAGTCTGTACAAAATGATATTACAAAAATATGATATACATGTATGGAGTTTCTATTTACGGAGGTTGTTCTCATGTACTACTAGCTTCTCTCTTCCTATGTCTCTTCTGTCTATAGCCTAGAGAAATCCCATTTCTCATTCTCCTATCCAGCACTGAAAAGGCAGCTATATATATAATAAGATCTTTGCTGGTGGTTGCCAGAGGGGAGGGGGATGGGGGGATAGGCAAAACAGGGGAAGGGGATTAAGTGGTATAAACTTCCACTTATAAAATAAGTCATGCGGATGTAACGTACAGCATAGGGAATATACTCAATAATATTTTAATAACTCTGTATGGTGGTAGATGGTAACTAGACTCATCATGGTGGTCATTTCATAATGTATAAAAATATTGAATCACTATGTGGTACACCTAAAATGAACACAACATTGTAAATCAATTATACTTCAGTAAAAAATAAACAAACAAACCAACAAGGTCTTTGCTGGTCTCTAAGCCTTACAAGTCTCGTATTTGTTTAGTTAATAGGATTGGCATCGAAATATTTCTACAGTCTAGTTTCATTTTTGCTTTATCCAGTATTACTGCTGATGCATTCTGACACATCAGCTATTTTTTTCAATCCTTTTCATCTTCAGAACATTTTGGAATTATCTCTAGGTCAATTCAAGTCTCATATTTTCAATACAGTTCTTATTTCCCCTGCAAATTAAAAGGCAGGTCCCTCTGCCTCAGGGACCAGAGGAGCCTGAGTGACCCCACTGGGTGGCCAGTGAGGAACACGAAGCACTGATGGCTCCATCACTAGGGGACCCTCCCTAAATCTGAACAAGGTCAACCCTCTGTTACTCTTCCACCATCTCTTGCCCAGACTGGGGGAATGGAATAACAGCCCAATTCCAGGATGCTTCACAAGCCTCTGGAAGAGCTGGAAGATGATAATAGCCAGGTCAGAATCCAACAGGGAAGTAGAGGCGGTGGCACTGGGTTATTGATGGTGTGGAAGGCTAATGAGGATCTGGAAGAGGAAGGGTTGAGTAAAAGGTAAAAAGACAGAGAAATGGGAACAGGAGGGAAATGAGTGTTTCCACTTCTTCCATATATAAAAAAAGAAAAAGAAAAAGAAAAAAAAGGAAGCTCACCACCACCACAACCAACAACACTACTTTGAGGAAATTTAGAATTTAGAAATTTAGAAAGGGAGTGACAGTTTTCAGTTGGTCTCAAGGGTGGTGTGGTGACAGCATAGTAAGGTGGTAAAGCTTTCCCAAGATGCTACCAGGAACCTCAGTTTGCTGCCAGCCAGAGGAATATGCAAGGAGTGAGACCAATGGCCATTTCCGTTTTGTTGGCCGTCTTCTTCTACAAAGGTTTTAACATTTATATTGTAATACTACATGCATGAAGGACATCCCTATGAGATGAGGAGGGGCGCTTATTTAGAATCCCATTTTATTAATGGGAAACTATGGTCACAGAGCATTAGAGTCTCCCAGGAGCACATAATTAGAACAAAGTTAATCCAGAAATAGAAATGAAGTCCCATTCCAGTCCATTGTTCTTTCCATGAAACTGAACTAGGCACTGATTTCTAACATCCCTGTCAGCAGAGGTATCCCCTGAGAATACAAGGATGCTGGGCATGGCCTTTTGTGTCCCAGCAGAAGTTCCAGGAACAGATCCTCATTTATGGCACCTGAAGCTTAAACTTATGGGGCACTCTTTCACAGTATGAAATTTTCACAGTATGAAAATTCTTTTTCTTAAAAGAATTTTAAAAGATGAATGCAAAATCAGGTACGAATGAGAAAATTGGTTTGAATGAGTAAAGAAATGGCATCAAATCAGAAATTTTATAAAACTGACAAATGTCAAATAACACTATATTTTTATAGTCTGATACAGTTTTATAATGCTGGTTCCCCTACGTTTTTTGACTTCATACTCTTTGAGTGCCTCTTTCTATGATAACAATTTTGTAATATTTTCTAGAAAGAAGATGGACAAGTAATTCATTCTTTCCTCTAGCATGGTTGATCAAAATGCATTTATTATTGATGGTTTCAAAAAGTGACTTTTTGCTTCAGCCTTTTATTGGCAATGCTATATCCGTAAAGTCCTTATCAGTTCTTTTGCCTGAGAGGTCATTCTTACCTGAGGCTGTAGCTTTTGGAGACTGTAGCCTCTCTACTACCCTCAGTCCTCACTTTCTTCTTCCTCTCCAGGCCTGACCTGGAGAAAGGGGTCAGGACACCAGGTGGCCATGAAGCCCAGATCAAAGTGGTAATGAGCTGTGCCTGGTTTGAATACTTTCTCACTGAAGGAAGAGATGGGTCTGGCTGCTCAAGGTGGCCTGCTGGAAGGAGCTGTCATTAGGGGCCAGGCAGATGGAGAGGTTGTGCTCAGCCCGCCAGCCCAACCAGCAGCCCCAGGACTACCGCAGGCAAGGGCAGTGATGCCCCAAGGCTGAAGCAGTGTTCTTTGTCTCCTAGCTCAGTTGACTACTTTCTCCTGTGGGCAAGAGCCTTGGAAAAGACCTTGAGTTTTCAGCTTCTCCAGCTATGCTGTGAATCCGCCTCTAGTTGGCCCTGGCCACAGTATGAAATAGAAAGCTTGTTTTCAGAACCTTGCTTTTTCCTTGGAGCACTTCTGTTTTTGGAATGTAACTGCAGTGGAAAGTCACAGATAAGGCATTTACAGTATTAAGTTTTGAAGCTTAAAAGAACTTTTCTAACCTATCACTAATAAACTATCAAATTTTGATCAATCTTGTTAAAGGGAAGACAATTATCTTTCTATTCTCTCTAGAGTAAATAATACAAAATCGTCATATGAAGAGTGAATCAGAGTAGGCAGCCAAAACAAAGTGTAGAAAAAAATGTATTGTAGTGGTATGGCCCCCTCAGCAGCCCCATAACCCAGAGGAGTCACCCCCTCCCCTGAGATACCCCCAATCCTATGGGGACTCATTCTTGGCTTCCTGGTAGAGCTCATTCAGAAATGCTTCCTTTTCAAATAAATGCCTGGGAACCATTTAAGTTGCCCTATACCTTGAGTGAATTTAGATCAGAAATACTTTTAAAAAATCCTCAAGATTTTAAAGAACATAGCTGCATCTGTGGGACTCCATGGGACCAGTAGGGAAGATATTATGATGTTGGAGACTTTCCCCTTAATTAAGCCAAAAAATAGGCACATCCATCACATGTATGTGTCAAGTCAACACCAAGTCTGAGCTTAGCAGGTTTTGATCATCTACCAGCTGTACGAGCTATACCAAATTGCGTAACCTTTTTATTAGTCCTAGTTTCCTCACCGATTAGAAAGGAAATGATACTATAGCTATACTTAGCTTGAAGGATTTGAAAGCACCTATCACGGTGCCCTATATATGGTGCTTAATAAATGTTATTTCCTTCCCATGGCTTCACAATATAAGCTCTTGAATTTTACAGATGGTTTTCTATGGTGTCTTTCATCTTTACTAAATGCTCCTTTTATGTAACTTGAGTTCCTGCTGGAACCCAAGAGACCCCATTGTTTTTAAGACCTTACTAATTTCTGACTTTTATTTTATCTTCTTCATCCAAAGACCAAACCCTGAACTCTTGCTTCCACTCCATAGTGCCTGTTTTCTGTGATGCTCACACTAATCCTTAGAACAAATGAGCTGACAATGGTAGATCACTTCTTCACATAGCTTTTGATGTTCAATCTTCTGAGAAAAACTGGCTACACATCTCAGAGGGAGTATAAGGCACCACGATACATACCTACAACTTTTTCTCCTACTCAGACTTCTCCAGGCTGCACATATTTCTAATTTTAAGAGTGCCTGTAAGCAGTTAGGAGTCATGCACTTACATATTCAATGGTATGTGTGATCGGAGAGCACATGCTCGGGTATTCTGAACCCTCTCCTTTGAAATGGATGCTTTAACGCTTCAAAGTTTTCTGGTATTCAGTGATATACTTTTCCAGACCTCTTCTTAAAGTATGTTGATTTTAGGGCCTGCAGGAAGCTTTAATCTGCTCTTGGCTATTGAATGTATCTGGCTCACTTATTTTTTAAAAAATTCTATGTCTGCTTGTAGAGGGGCAGGAGGCTGGGAACAAGAAGGCAGGTAAGGTAGGATTCTGGCTCAAAACAAGTTGATTAAAAAGCAGTGATTGAGGGCTTCCCTGGTGGCGCAGTGGTTGAGAGTCCGCCTGCCGATGCAGGGGACACGGGTTCGTGCCCCGGTCCGGGAAGATCCCACATGCCGCGGAGTGGCTGGGCCCGTGAGCCATGGCCGCTGGGCCTGCGCATCCGGAGCCTGTGCTCTGCAACGGGAGAGGCCACAACAGTGAGAGGCCCGCGTACCACAAAAAAAAAAAAAAAGTTATTCAAAAATCATGATCAATTGCTAAGATGTATCCTCATAAGAAATAAATCCTTGTCATGACCATAGAAGTAAATAGACTGTTCAAGTTAAAACTTAGGAGTAATTTAATCTAATCCAGTCATTTTACAGATGGGAGAACTGAGGCCCAAGTTGTTCATGCAATTTGGTCAAAGAAAGTTAGCAGCAAGCTAGCATTAGCACCCAGGTGTTCTGATGTGTGACTGAAGCCAAGATATTTTTTAATATGATAATACTTGTTCATCACACTGGAATAAACTGGAGGGTACTTGAGGACATCTCCATGGGCTAGGTGAAAATATTTATTACATTTTCTTTATATTGTATTACTATGATAATAAAAATAAAATACAGAGAATTAGAGATGGATATTAAATATTGAATTTGTATAAAAGCCCAAAATAAAATCTTTTCCAAAATTTCTAATGAGAAAGTTGAGCTTGCTTTCATGCACATAACTGTTTTATACCAAGTTTTATGTTTGAACTGGCTACAAGCAAGTCCTGATCAAGTCTTTTTAATGATCTCTCTTCAAATTCTTGATAGTAACCATTGATGAGAAACTTTGTTCCCACAAGTGGTGATAAAAAATTGAAAGCCGTTTTTTATAGCCATTCAAAAATTTACAACAGTTGAAATTATCTTTAAAGAGTTGAAGAACTCTTCTTTTTTATTTTCTTTGACCGATGTAAATGTTGAAAACGTCTTTTGATAATGGAAATGGATTTCAAATCAAACTTTTTTGTTCTAAGTATTTCACAAGAAAGGTGCTTGAACATGCAGAATGTTCACTCAGTGCTAGAGCCCTTGCCCGGCCACCTGCGTGGACTTTTTTAAAAGGGCACATTTAAATGGGCCTAACTACCCAGTATACGTGAAGAAAGAGGTGCAGTGCTGCCTTTGGAGCTATGCCTTGCAGGAGTCCCACCTGGCCTCCTCTTCTCTCCATCTTCCTCTCTCAGCCCAGGCTTGGACTGCACATGAGTCTCCTCGGGCACCTGGAACAAGTCTCTAGCATCTCTTCAGCCCTCTGCCCACCGTGGGTAGCAGTGTGCTCTGCAGCGGATAGTTGAGGTACTTAGTAAAGAGCACCTCTTGGGAGAGCTCGGTGCCTTGCCAAGAAGCTCGTGGTATCTGCCATCTACAGGTACTGTGTGGCGTGCTGTCAGAGCCTCTCAGGCTGCCCTTGATGAGTCCTGGACTGACAACCAGCTTGGGACCTCAGTTACCCCAGACCTTAGGCGCTGAGGGTTCACTAGATCACAATATACCTGTAACCTCTTTGAGCACATCAATCAGGAAGCCCAAAGAGGTACAAATGAGGCCCAGGTCTGCAAGTGACAGACCAAGACCAGAATGGCACTGTCCACCACTCAATCTGTGCTCTCCCCCCTTTCCAAGCTGCATCTCTATTAATAATCTGGCCAACATACCATCCTTGAGCTGAAGGTAATTTCTCCCCCGTTCTACCAGTGGACCAGCACTGTGGTAGCTTTCCTTCTCCTGTCTAATAAACAAGGGTCCTGGAAATTCATACGATTAGTATCCAATTGAAATTTTATTTTGCAAATAAATTATTATACTTAATCCTATTATACCCACTGTGTGATCACAGAGGTACTGTTGCTTTCTTCCCCCAAATGCTCAATGTCAATGAGACCTGCATCACTGAACACTTTAAAAACAAGCATCGCTACGGATAGAAAAATAAAATCAAGCAATTTCTTTTACCATTTTGTCACCCAAACTCCATTCATTAGCTGACTTTTCATACACTTCATCCATTTCAATTCCCCTGGGCTGAGCAATTTATGTTGTAAAGAGCTGCAGCCCGCACTAAAAATGCCCTTCCTCCATCTTTCCTTTAAAGAAGAAAAGCATTTTTTTTCTGTGACTGGTAAGAAGTGCTGAGTGGACAGCCCTGGTGGCTTCTGTTTACACTGTAAGCAACTGTGGCACAAATCAGCACCAAGTTTCTCTTTATTTCTGCCTGGAACAATATTATCTTGCAGGGGCCCACTCTGGGCGGAGGGGAGGTCCAGAGGCTGATGTATTCCTTGCTGTCACATGTATGTTTCTAAGAGAGCGATTTTAGCCCTTCCGATGCTGCCAGAAACCGTGGACAGTGATGGGTGTCACCGTGCCACCATATTCTTTTCATAACCCATCAGCAGCACACATTTATTGAGTCCCTACTATGTACAAAGTCATGTGTTAAGTTCTGTCTGCTAAGTTTATGTACTAAGTAGTATGTACTAAGTCTATGTGCTAAGGATAGAAGAAATAATAATAAATATTTGTTGAACATTTCCTGTGTGCCAGGCACTCAATCAAATGTGTTAAAATAGCATTATCTGATTAGGCCTCTCTCACTATGATGCAATGAAGGCTTTATTGTTATCCCAATTTTATGCATAAGCACATTCCCAAGATTATGACATCTCTATAAAAAGGTTCTCCCTACTTACTTTACCTACTACAAGTACCTTTTTCTCCATCTCAGCTCCTTGTTTGTTTTCCTCATAATACTCTTCATACTTTTAAATTTATTTGTTCATTTATTGGGGGTTTTGCCATCTCCCTCACTAGTATATTATGCTCCATGTGGCTAGAGGTTGTGTATCTTTTGTTCCACTGCCTAGCAGAGTACCTGAACACACAGTATGATTTCAGTAAGTGTTAGATGGATGGATGCGTGAATGAATGAGCGAATGAATGAATAAAACTGACAGGAAGAAATTAAGTGCCTTGCCCAAGGTCATAGAGCTAGTGAGTGACACAGCCGAGATTCAATATCCACACGTTTAAGCGCATCTATACCCTCCTAAATACTGGGTTGGCCAAAAAGTTCATTTGGGTTTTTCCATAAGATGTTATGGAAAAACCCGAACGACCATTTTGGCCAACCCAATATATGCTAATTCTATTGGGAATTTGAAATGTAGACACAGAAAGCAATACAGAGGATTCAGGGGGTCTGTACCTGAGAGAAAAGCTCTTTTCTTGGTATAGTCTGGAACTACTTCCTATTTTAGAACTCGGTAGATCCTCAGCTGAATGCATGTTGAGATACCTGCTAAATATACTGATCCACCGACCACACCACCCTTTCTCACTCATTTCTTTGATTTCTCTCCTCCATTTTCCTTTGTGTTATTATCATCCTAAAGTGATGCAGTGGAATTTCCACAGAGGCACTAGTTTGGTGATGCTCTCCTTCCAGTAGGGCTGGGTCATGTGTTGAGGCAAATGTGCCATTGAAGAAAGACCACCCAGCATCATCATGATAGCTTCACTGACAGTGGGCATTGGGCCAACTAGACCTTTCAAGCACATGCATAAAGTAACTGGTATGTCTCTGTGGCCCATCAACATGTGCATTCAAATGAGGTCCCATTGACATTATTATCTTAGATTGCTTTCTCTCAGCCTCACCCAGCTCCAGCCTCCCTGGCAAGCCTTCCCAGTATATTCCTGGGAGTCCCGAAGAAGTGTCTCCTCTAGCTCACACACCTTTCATGCACGTCCCCAAGCACTCCAACATCTATTCCTCCACTCATGACACAGCAGGAGGGAACCTCACCATGGCAGCAATGGATGATGCCCATGATGGGAACACAGCGTTTGTTAACACAGGCGACATCTCCCTCACTCACCAATCTGCAAGGAGCCAGAGCTCTCTGGGTTTCTCAGAACAGTAAGGGTGATGGTCCTCATCTGGGTTCTGTGCCACACTTCAGTGTGCACAGGAGGGGCCACTTTGGGGTCCAGATGACAAAGTCCTTCATGAAAATAGCTCCTTCAGTTTCTCCCATCAACTGGTAACCCGGCCCAGGGAATCAGTTGCAGGCAGAGGCTAGACCATGTCTTCAATTCTCCATGTCTCTGTGTCCCTCTCAAAGCCATGCAAAACAAAACAAAACAAACAAACAAAGAAACCACCACCAAGAACAACACTAGCACACTCTGTCTCCTTGTTCCAAAAACAAGAGCTCTCATGGATACCAACTCATACAAAGTTGTACCCACAATAGTAACTGGTACATACTGGTATATATACTGGTATATATATGTGTGTGTGTGTGTGTGTGTATACAGGAGAGTAGTCTCCTGTTTCACAAGCAACCTCATTCTGACCCTTGATCTGTGTCCAGCTATATCATCGTGCTACCGTGCACCAAGGGTATGCCCTATATGCTAGCCCCCACCACTCATGGCTCAGGGATGTCACCATCCCACTGACCCAGTGTGCCCTGTAAACACTATACAATGCATATTCCTTGTCTCCTTCACCTGCTCAGTCAGCAGTTCTGCTTGTGTCAGTTAGCTATAGCCACAAAACGTTATACAACAAACCACTCCCAATGTCAGTGGCTTAAAAGAACAATGATTTATTCTCACTCATACATGGGGTTTGGTTCAGCTGGCCTTGATTTCAAGCTACAGCTTGGGTCAAGATCTGCTGTACATGAATTTTCTCATTCTGTTTAGATGACCAGGCTGGCCTTGGCATTATCTTCTCATGGCAGAAACACAAGAAGGGCCAGCCTAACTGTACCAGCACATTTCCAGTCTCTGCTTCTGTCACATCTGCTACCATTCCACTGGGCAAAGCAAGTCCCATGACCCAGCCCAACATCAATGGAGCAGGAAAGTACACTCCTCTGTTAAGGTATGGAGGGGCAGGAATTGGGGACAGGAGTAAATATTTGCTGAATAATCACCTAATGTACCATGCACCCAAATCCAACCATTACAGGGTCAGTAAACATGCCATTGGGATGAAGTCGAGATTTGGTCTGAGACAGACTGCTCTAAGAAGGTTATGTGAAAGAACACATCTATGTCTTATATAGTACAAATAGTTCACATCAAAGCACTACCACTTGGCTTCTTGGTCAGTTACTGGATGATATTGTTTGAAACAGTCATGACTTGCCCAGTGAGGGACCCTGGTTTCCAGAACCACTGCAGCCTCATCTCCAAAGAAATCACCCCTTCTTCTCTGACTGTATTACAAGCTATTTGAGTTGTCTGGGCTCCAGAACCTTCTGTTTACTTTCTCTTTCCCTATCCCATGCCCATTTTCAACTCCCCTGGGTTCATACTTCTCTCCCTGTCCCAGACTACTTCTGGAGAACTCTATGATGGCTTTGTAAACTCAGAAGAAGAAGAAACAGAGGTCCCTTCCTAACTCCCTCCTTTGTCCAGTTCAAATTACACGTGTGTGGGGAGATATCTCTCTCTATATGTGATACGCCATGTTCAGTAACCACATGCACATCACTTGCCCTCCCTACAGGGGAGGAAAGTTACCGCACTATGCTGGGGCTCCCTCTTGCCTCTACTGTTCTGCATTGCCTTTGGTCTGAAATAGTCACATAGAAACTTTCTTTCACAGGAACAATGACATAGAGTTTAGTCACATGTTTAATTCTTCAAAGCCAGTATTTGTAAAAAACGTAAGCACAGCATGGTATTGCCTTGGAGTTGTTGATTAATCCCTTCCTTAGGCTTCCCTTCTTTAAGTATCCTTTTTATTTTCAGCTCATCGTTAGTCCCGTAATGGGGTGTGTGCCAGGTTGCATTTTCTTGTTGCCCCAAAGCCTGGTAAGGACTATGCTGAACCTTTATTCTGGACGTAGTCATATAGACTTCTTCCTTCCTATCTTGTTCCAGGAAGAATGGTAAGAATGACTTAATCCAGCATCCTTGGGAAACAAGAGACCAGCCATAGATGGCTGAGAGAAGCAATATTGGTACCGACGTAATCCGCAACCTAGATGATGAGGATGTTTGTCACCTGTTTGGAAAGCTAAACGTCATCTTGAAGTAAACAGTTATTTGATACCCATTTCAGGTACAAAGAAAAGGAGGCACATGGATAGATTAAATAACAAATAAGAGTCACACTGTGAATTGTTGGGAGCTTTAAATGACTTTTAGGAGTCTCTGCTTCTCAAGACATTGAAGTCCACTCTTGAGACTCAGCACCATGAATCTTTCACTGCACAAATCCCCTTTTACATGGCTTTTAGATGGGAGCAAGAGGTGGAATTGAGAAAATATCAGAAAAGTTCTGTAAGAGAAAGGTGAGCCACTTCAGTCTCCTACCAACTTTCCATTCCTCCCTCCTAAAGGTTTAAATAAATTTTAATCACAAATCTTCTGGTTTTCCAACCCATCCGCTACAACATGGGATAGGGAATTTTCATTTTTGTGTCTGTTTATATGATTTCTTATGTAGCCTGCAGACCTCAGAGAAATGTAACATTGGTTTCTTTCAAATATTAGGGCTTCGCTCTATTTTATTTTCACTTCCAAAAATGTAAAGTCTGAGTCTCTTAGCTTGGGATCATTAAGTGCCAAGAAATTAGCTAAGTAACGTGGCTTATAGAACTTGGGGCAATTATAGCTTCTTGCAAAGCTGAAAAGAAGAGCTTTTGAGTCAAGGCCATTCAGCAAAGCTCAGGCTAAAGGAAAATTTCATTCTGTTTCGTAAAACGTTTTTGCTGGGCAAGAAGTAAAAAATAATTTAGAAGCCAATGAAGAAACCTAAAATTCATTCAGACAGGCTTCTCTGGACAAAGGCCTTCAGCAGGTTTCTGCCTGTTACTGGAATCAGAACATCTAATGTCCACTGTCTCTTGGGTCCTCTTTATTCCCAGAGCTCACAGTCTGCCTGTTTCCAATTCCTCTGTGCCAGCACATCTGTTAATGTCCCAAGTGGCTTCCTTTACAGCCGCGTGATCATCTGTGTATTATTAACTAACCGCAAATTAAAGTCATTACTTGGTGCTTAATTTTATGTAACATTTCTTTGTAATGTGTACAAAAGAAATTTGTTTTTACAGGAGTTTGGTAAATAGCATGTGCCATGATTAGTTAGAGAATATAATGGGTCTGTTGATTTGAAATTAAATTCAATGCAACAGTCTTCTCTAAAAATAATTTCTTAAATGACATTTCAAGGTGTGTGAGCCTCTAAAAAAAAAGTGAACATCCTGCATCCATAGCCTTCGTGCCCTGTCCTAGATCTATCTGTTGGATTTTACTTGCTAAAGGACTCACTTTTATTTTTCTCAGATAAAAGGTGTGCCTATAGCACTCTAAGAAACAGCAACATTCAAAGAGCTATTTTAAATCCTTTTTGGAACAAGGTAGAATATAAATGAATAAACTAACAAATAAGCAAATCCTTAACTACTTGGAGTTCAGTTACAGTTCAGTGTAGTTCATTGCCCTCCAGCTACATGCATTCTTCCTTGTCATTTTACACACCTGCATTCTTGCCTGAGGGCCTTTGCACTTATTCCTTCTGCCTAGACATCTTTCTGCCTGGGTTTTCATGTGACTCAAATCTTAGACAGGGACTTCTCTGACCATCCAAGCTAAGGACGTTCCCTGCCCCAGTCCCTCTCACATCACTGTGTTTAATGTTTTATTCACAGAACAAATCACTCTGATATTATCTGGCTTTGTGTTTGTTCATTGCTTTTCCTCTGTCTCCTTCTACAGGAGGTAAGATCCTTGAGAACAAAAACTTGTCTGCCTTATCCTCCTTATATCTCCAACACCTAGAACGATGCCTGATACATTAGTTGGTGCTTAATAAATCTTTATGAAATGAATGAATGAATTGCATTGTTCTCACAAGCCCCTTTAAATAACCATGTTCCTAATGGAGAGAAAGCGCAATTGGCTTTAAAAGTTTCTTGGAGAAACAGAAAGAGAAATTCAGTATTTTCTGAGTAGGCATGAGATGCATTGGAAGGAAATGAAAAGTTAAAATGTAAACAAATTAAATGACAGGAAGAGCAGAAATAAAGTTTGGTACTAATTGCTTAGTTTGCACAAACACAAAATACCAGCTGGGAAGTGAAACCTTCAATCAGTTGGCACCTTCTTTCTTTATAAACCCAACAGCCAGTTTGATTATTCCCATTAAAATAACTTAGCCAAGACACTGTCTTTGCTGATAGTAAACAAAAAGATCTGAAGATTCTTTCAACATCCATATATTTAAAACAGGATTCTTGGGGTTGATACAATGTTTCACTGTATAGAGATACGAGGAAGCATGAGATGAGGGTGCTGCAGTAATAGGACAGTTTCTGACAAAGAATAAAAACTAAGAGGCATAAATTTCCATGATAAGTGTCATACTATATTTAAGGTTTAACCTCAAAATACACTGAAGTTTCTCTTTCTCCCCAGACTCCTATGCCTTTTTTTTTTTTTTTTTTTTTTTTTCCGCGGCATGTGGGATCTTCCCGGACCGGAGCACGAACCCGTGTCCCCTGCATCGGCAGGTGGACTCTCAACCACTGTGCCACCAGGGAAGCCCTCCTATGCCTTTTAAAGCTCTTCTCAACTCAACATGAAGCCTATATCAAACAGTGGGACTGGCCTACTAGTATTAATAAGATTTTATTCCCCAATTATGAGTGGGATCTGGAAAATGTCTATATTCTGATTTTCTCAATGTGCTTAGGGTGAACAGAAGTCTAGGTGGCTCAGTGTGCAATAAGTTACAGTTTCCCACCTCTGCCATTTACTAACTGTAAACTTCAGCAAGATACTGAATTTCTCTGAGTCTCAGATTTCTCTTCTGCAAAATGGGCCTGATGTAACTCCTGTGGATTAAATGTAAAGCACTTGTTTTTATGTAATTGTATGTGTCAAACTTTGTACCTCTTACTTTTGGATTTTCAGTTGTAATTTAGAGAATTATTCCCATGTCAGATTTTAGGGTAATTCATCCAGTTTTTTTAATATGTTATCTTTTACCTGTAAATTTCCCAATCATTTAAAGTTTGTCCTGGAATACGGTATAAGGAATGGCTTCAATTTTATCTCTTTGCATATGGCTATCCAGTTATCCTAATACCACTTATTAAAAAGTCCATCTTGGGCTTCCCTGGTGGCGCAGTGGTTGAGAATCTGTCTGCCAATGCAGGGGACACAGGTTCGAGCCCTGGTCTGGGAAGATCCCACATGCCGCGGAGCAACTGGGCCCGTGAGCCACAATTACTGAGCCTGCGCGTCTGGAGCCTGTGCTCCGCAACAAGAGAGGCCGCGATAGTGAAAGGCCCGCACATCGCGATGAAGAGTGGCCCCCGCTTGCCACAACTAGAAAAAGCCCTCGCACAGAAACGAAGACCCAACACAGCCATAAAATAAATAAATAAATAAATTTTTTAAAAAAAGATTAAGTCAGTTTAAAAGAAAAAAAGTCCAACTTTTCCTCACTAATTAGGGATGACACTTGTATCATAACTAAATTTTTATACGCAGTTAGGTCTATTTCTGAATTTTATACTTTGTCTAGCTATTCATACATTAATACCAAACTGTTTTAATTGTAGAGGTTTATGATATGATTTAATATTATACAATTTTTTGAGGGGTTTCCTGGCTATTCTTGCATGTTTATTCTTCCAAACATACTATATAATCAATTATTTAGCTCTAGGAAAAAAACCTGATAGTATTTTTACTGGAATTTTATGAAATTGTTTATATAAACATAGGAATAACTAAGATCTTTACAATGTTGTGTTTTTCTATGAACACAGTTCATCTTTCCAACTAAGTTAATTTTATATCGACATGACTGCTTATAATTTTCTTCACATAGGTTTTGAACATTTCTTGTTAAACATACACTGAGGTATTTTGTTTTTAGCTATCAGACATACAGTCTTTTCTTCCATTATGTCTTCGAACTGGTTTTTATGTCTTTTGAATCAATAATCATATTGTGGTAGTATTAGTATTGCTGTTCTGAAACTGTTGTGTATGTAACAAAAAATGTATATATATTGGTGTCATTGAGAACTGGGATTTGCAGCTTTGGTGAGAGCAGACACAAATGTAAGATCAATGACAGTAAGTAAAAATCCTGTAGTTCTGAAAATGAATCTGAGGTAGCAATACTAATTCATAATATGTGTTTTAAAAGACTCATTTTCTAGTTCTGTCCACTGGAAAAGCCTGTAAACAATGGTTAACCCAACAGCAATGAGCACTTCCAGAACCCTGATTGTGTCTCTAAATATTATTTCCCACCAAAAGGAACCAAACCTCTTGGAAAGATGGCTGATTCCAGATGTGAGGCAGGAAGTTTATTAGATGAATCTGGAATATCTTGTCACACCAAGTAGTAAGGAAGCAGCGATGGAAAACTACTAGGATTCTGTCCAAAGGATTTGGGCTCTAGCTTAAAGATGGGATCATTTGAGCATCAGTAGGGGATGCTAAATGCAATGGATTGAAACATATCAAGTATATTTAAATCCATAAGTTTAGTAGATACCAAAAAACTAAACCCATTAATCACCTTTAGAGGATGCTAGGGAACCAATCCATTGTGTTTTAAAAAGAAACAAACAACAACAACAACAACAACAAAACGAGAAACTGGTCTCAGAGTAATGAAAGAATCAAGAGTAACTTTCTCTTTACAGAATTTTTTCAATTAATAAATGAATAAGTAATGACAGAATTAGGATATCACCATGTGCAACCTCCTAGTGAATTAATGAATCTGGGCAGTGACCACCAATGGCTGCTCACATCACCAAAAAGAGACAATCAGGCATTTTATACCTTCTAACAGAAGTGCAAAACACTGCATGTGAAATATTCTTGACAAAATAATTGAACCTGAATCTTATCAAGCCTCTAAATCTGACTACCAATTTACAGCTTACAATGGCAGAGGAACATATTAAACAACATCACAATCAACAAAATCCAAACTGTTGGAAACCCCAGGACAAACAGCCAGTTTCTTCAACAAAACAAATGAACCAAATTGCAAGGAAAATAAACAAAGAAAGAAATGGTAGGAAGACCTATAAATTTTTTTGACATGCAAATGTATTTATTTGATCATATTTGAAAAGGCAGGGTAGAATAAGTCCATTTTCTTCACGGTATCACTGTAAACAGACTGAATTTCAGAGCTCTTAGCTTGCTTCACAGACTTCTGAAGAGTGAACATAAGCAGCCCAGCAAGCCTCTTCCTTCCCCTCCAGCCTCTCCCGCACTTGTTGGGGTGGGGTGCTGCTGGGAGGGGTTGGTGACAACTGATACTAAATAAATATCAGACGGTGAATTTGTCAAACTCTTTCTACCTCCTCCCATAGGCAACGGGGTGACTTGGATTATTCTTTAACTATAGCCATTGAGTAATCAAGTAAGTTTATCAAACACAGGATGGAGGGAAGTTTCCATTGTAGATAATTTCCAAAGGTAGGAATGGATGAACTCAGAGCTTCATTATTCAGTCCCTTCTTTTGTTGTCCAGAGTGAAGTATGCTAGCGATGGAGCTCAGATCCTTGGTCCATTGAGTCATTGGTGTAATGCACTCAGTTCCTTTGGAAAAGCCATCTTTGGATGGGGAAGAGAAGTTAGTTTATTATAATGATGGTACTATACGAGGAAAATCAAAGCAGCAAGCAGCAGGCAGTGACCCTTTCCTCTTGAACTCCAATGATTGTTCCACTCCTGTCAGCTTTACAGTCCAAGCAAACTCAACTGGGAGAGCAGAGGGTCAGATCGAAGAAAGGAGGAGGCCTTTACCCAGACCTGTGGACCACTTCAGGTCTTCCTGGATCCCAGCATCCTTACCTTTGTAGCTGAGGTAGTTATGAGGGATTGAAGCTTTAAGACTCCATTTTTTTTTTTTTACCAGCACAGCAAAATGACATAAAAAGCTGATCTTTTTAAGGTATACCGTACAATTACCGTGTTCTTTTCCCATTGCACCCTCCATGGTTTAGATGCATAGATAACCTCCCCATTATGCTCAGCCACTTCCCAGCAGCAAGACGTCTTTCTTGGAAGATGATAACAATCAGTCCATCTTTAGTTGGTCCAATGTTGAGACAACAGTTTCCCCCCAAACTTACTGTCTGAACCAGTCCTGAAATGATTTCAGATTCACTTGCGACGTCAGACGTGGCCATGTCCTAATGATAGTTCTAGGATGCCTTGTCCATAGTGGTGCACACCTCCTACTTGTGATCTAGCAACCTCCCTGGTTTGAATTTACCTTGATAGTTGCAGTATCCTCCATGATAACAGGAGTATTTCTGACCCCATCATCAATCACTACCACTTCATCCTTGACAGGGATATCACTGTAGAGCCAAGAAAGAAAATTTATAGAGTTCCAGTAAGTATCAGGATATTCTTCCTCTCCATCAGACCAAAAGCAGGTCAGGTTTCTACTTGCTAACAAGGTCGTAAAGCTCTGCCTTTGTTTTCGCACTGAAAAATATGGTGTTTTTGAAGCCATCTTTCTTAAAATAGGTAGAGTGGGTGGAACCATTCTAAGAATGGGTGATACAGTCCATAGCTGTATGTTCCTCTTCAGGACAGCTGCTCCCAACTCATCAACTTATCAAAACACAGTGGGGCTCAGGTCCTCCAAGTTCCAGCTCCACAACACAGGACTCAGCCAGTATGTGAAGCCTTGGTGATGCTTTGTGGTCAAGACCATATATGGAGCTTGGAAGAGGTCATCCCACTTGGGGTGGAAGAAGTCTCGGTGAACTGCCACCCCAAATCCAAGTAGCTAAAGCACGGTGGGTGGTTGTCACACCTGAAGTGCTTGCCCTGGGGCCGCCACTCGCCCTTCTGGTGCCACCAGAACCACTTGCTGACCCAGGCTGGCACTCAAAGCATACTCCAGGCCACTACACCCCAAATGTTGCCTCATGGAACCAGCCCGGAGTGAAGACTCAGCCCACCACAGGTACAGTGGCACCCGGGCTGAGCCCCGAGCGCCCTCCCGGCCCTCCTAGCAGCAGCCTTCGCCTGCCACCCCATTCCGAGAGTGGGGACACCTCTCTCTTGGTTTACTGACTTTTAATACACCAAGCCTAATGAATGGAGCTTGTTTGGAACCTGACTCAAGCAAAGGAAACATTTTGTTACGTGCTGTTTTAAGGAAAACAGGACCAGTATGGTGTTCATGAAAAGTAGATGAGATGAGCTGCAGAAATCAGGAAGAACTGAGAGCGCTGGGGTCCAGAACTGGGGGTGGCGGGGTGAAAGCACAGGCCAAGTGAGGCAGACGTGGCTCCTTCCTCACTAAGTGACACCTTTCACAACCTCATTTATCTATTGTCTCCAATTTGCTCATCTGGGAAATATTTGGGTTTGAAAAGAATCTTAGAATAGGGATCTAGAAAAAGCTTAGCTATATTAAACCGTGCCCTCCAATTCAAGTAGAGATAAAACAAGAGAGGAAGGAGACATATCTCCAAATTCAATTCTCCTATCTTCACTTATGTTTTATGAAGAACTTATGTCATTCACAAAAGAGATGTCGTTTCCCCAGGGGAGACAGCAGGTGTACATTTTCTCTCAAGGCTATTTAATTGCTGTCAAGAAGACATATGATTAACAAAACCAAATGCTGGAAATATGAAGTATAGACAATTTTAAAGTTGTTTATATAGTTGATTACAGTATATCACACAATGTGTTTATTTGCCATAAACCTGCCCATCAGAGACTGTTTCCACACCTGTGCATCTGCACTAAACAGCCCACCGCTTAGCTGTGTGTAAATTCCCAGCTGAGAGAATGGCCATCACCCGGCAGAAGCAGCTTTCTCTTGTGGCGTCTGTTACCCCTTGGGCACCAGCTTTGCACCAGTGAAGGTGGGGCCTGAGCCCTGTGGACCCGTAGCATCCCCTGCTTTGATGAGAGAGCCCTTTGAGCTCTACAGAAGGAAAATAGTATGGAAATGACAGGCCTTTGCAGTTCTTCATTGTTCTTTGTGACGTTGCTGCTCAAAGTGAGGCCCACTTTCTGTAATCTGCTGGTTATTGTTCAGAGATGAGACAAGAACGGAGTTGAGAGGAAGCATTTAGAGCTGTTGACAGCCATGTGGCAGCCTAAGTTTATGTCTGTTGAATCTAATTCAAAAATGGGACTTGAATTTTGTGTATATTGATTTTTTATTCCATTTTAAATTAATTTTTATTGCACTTCACAAAATATCAGGCTGTGACAGATTGGAAATAAAAAAAGAAACTGACCCTTCACCACACATAGTTTGAGAAGCATTGCTTCAAGAGCAATAGCCCACACGCATGCTACATCCCAGGGTTTCATTTTGACACTGTGACAGTTCCCAAGGGACAGCCAATGGCAAAAAATGTGGATCTACAAAGATGGTCTCCCCAAAGGGTTAGAAGGTCCCTCACAGGTGAGGAGCAGGTATCTAATCTACCACACATGTGTTAGGTCCATGGCAGGGGTTGGTAGACCTAATGAAACCAGCCCAACTGACCCCTTGTCACAACATAACTGCAGGCTTTTCCCTGGTACTAGTAGCAGCAGCAGCTAAGATTTACAAAGGACTTATTATGATGCAGATACTGTCCTAAATACTTTACATATACAAAATATTAAATAGCTCCTCTCTCTTTGGAGTAATATATAGTCTCCCTTAGCAAGAGAAGTGTATGTAGCAAGAGAAGTATAGCATCAAGTCTGTTTACAGTGATTCCTTGTACAGCTATGAAAATTTGCTAACAGCTGGCCTCTTTTGGGGGTATTTCAAGACATCATGCCATGTATACTAGAGACAATAATTAAATAATGGAAACATAATACCCAGGAAATAAGAGTTTTGTGTTCAGATACTAGGAATAGAGCATAGCTGGAAAAAATTTAATACAGAAACAGCAATCAGTATTGGAAATTGGGGGAATAGGGGAATAGGGGGATAGCTTGGACTATGTTTTCATTTTTTTGTTGTTGCATTTGGAAATTCTTGGGCATGAAACAGAGAAAAAAATATAAATGTAAGAAGCAAAGACAACAACATAAGACAACTTGCATCAGAGCATAGAGACCTTATCCAAGATGAAGTCTTCCATCTACAACTTTTCTCCCCCCAACCTGGCTGATTCTTTGAAAAGATAAACAAAATTTTAAAACCTTTAGATGGACTAAAGAGAGAAGACTCAAATACATAAGACCAGAGATGAAAGAGGAAACATTACAACTGATACTATACAAATACAAAGGATCACAAGAGACTATTACAGTTATATGCCAACAAACTGGATAACTTAGAAGAAATAGATATATTCCTAGAAACATACAATCTACCAAGACTGAATCATAAAGAAATAGAAAATCTGAACAGAGCAGTAACAAGTAAGGAGACTGAAAAACCTCCAAATAAAGAAAAGCCTAGGACCAGATGGTTTCACTGGTGAATTCTACCCAACATTTTAAATTAATGCCAATTCTGCCCAAACTCTTCCAAAAAATTAAGAGGAGGGAACACTCTCAAACTTGTTTTATGAGGCTAGCATTACCCTGATAACAAGGCCAGATAAGGATAGTATAAGAAAAAAAAACCCTATAGACCAATATCCTTGATGAATATTGATGCATAAATTCTCAACAAAATACTAGCAAACCAAATTCAATAGCACATTAAAGGGATCATACACCATGATCAAACTGGATTTACCCCTGGGATGCAAGAGTGGTTCAACAGTGCAAATCAATAAATGTGATATACCACATTAATAGAATGAAAGATAAAGATCAGATGATCATCTCAATAGATGCACAAATAGCATTTGACAAAATTTAATATTCTTTCATGATAAAAACTCTCCACAAACTGGATATAGAAAGAAGATATTTCAACATAATAAAGGCCATATATGACAAACCCACAACTAACACCATACTCAGTCTTTTCCTCTAATATCAGAAACAAGACAAGAATGCCCACTCTCACCAGTCCTATCCAACATAGTACTAGAAGTCCTAGCCAGAGCAATCAGGTAAGAAAATGATATAAAAGGCATCCAAATTGGAAAGTAAGAACTAAAAGTGTCTTTTCTTCAGATGACATGATCTTATATATAGAAAATCCTAAAGACTCCACCAAAAAACTGTTAAAACTAATCAGTGAATTCAGTAAAGTTGCAGGATATAAAATTAACAGACAGAAATCAGATGTGTTTCTATACACTAACAATGAAATATTTCAAAAAGAAATTAAGAAAACAGTCTCATTCACAATAGCATCAACAACAATAAAATACTTAGGAATAAATTTAACCAAGGAGGTAAAAGACCGGTACACTGAAAACTATAGGACTTTGAAGAAAGCGAATGAAGACACAAGTAAGTGGAAAGATATTCCTTGTTAATAGTGTTTAAATCTCCATCCTGCTCAAGTCATCTATAGATTCAATGCAATCCCTATTAACTTGCAAAGCCATTTTTCATAGAAACAGAAAAAGCAGTCCTAAAATTTGTATAGAACAACAAAAGGTCTCAAATAGCCAAAACAACCTGAGAAAGAAAACAAAGCAGGAGGCATCACTTCCTGATTTCAAACTAAACTACAAAGCTGTAGTAATCAGAACAGTATTATACTGGCATAAAAAATAGACACAGACACCAATGGAGCAGAATAAAGACCCCATGAATAAACCCTTGCATGTACAGTCAACTAGTATTTGATAAGGGAGCCAAGAATACTCAATGAGGAAAAGATAGTCTCTTCAATAAATGGTGTTCAGAAAACTGGGTAGACACATACAGAAGAATAAAATTGGACCCCTATCTTACAAAATTAACTCAAAATGGACTAAAGACTTAAACATGAGATGCGAAACCATAAAACTCTTAGAAGAAAATATAGAGGAAAATCCCCCTTGACATTGGTCTTGAAAATATTTCTTTGGATATGACACCAGAAGCAAAAGCAACAAAAGCAAAAATTAATAAGTGGGACTACATCAAACTAAAAAGCTTCTGAGCAGCAAAAGAAACAATCAACAAAATGAAAAGCCCACCTATGGGATGGGGGGGAATATTTACAAATCATGTATCTGACAATTAGTTAATGTCCAAAATATAGAAAGAACTCATACAACTCAATAGCAAAAGAAACAAACAATCCAATTTAAAAATAAGGAAAGGACCTGAATAGATAGGTCCTTTCCAAAGAAGACATACAAATGGCCAACAGGTACATGAAAAGATGCTCAACATCACTAATCATCAGGGATATGCAAATCAAAACCACAACGAGATATCACTTCACACATATTAGGATAGCTATTATCAAAAAGATAAGATGTGGTAAGTATTGGCAAGGATGTGGAGAAAATGGAATCCTTGCACACTGTTGGTAGGAATGTAAATTGTTGCAGCCACTATGGAAAATAGTTACAGAGGTTCCTCAAAAAATTAAAACTACCATATGATCCAGAAATCCTGCTTCTGGGTATATATCCAATGGAAATAAAATCAGGATCTTGAAGAGATACCTGTAGCATCATTCACAATAGTCAAGATACAGAAACAACCTAAGGGCCCATCAACAGATGAATGGAAAAAGAAGATGTGGTATATACAGGGAATTATAGTCATTATTTTGATATATATAGTAGAGAATAATCTGCAAAAATACTGAGCCACTATGCTCTACACCTGAAACTAATATAATATTATAAATCAGCTATACTTCAATAAAAAAGATGTGATATATATTTACAATCAAATATTATTCATCCACAAGAAAGACGTAAATTCTGCCATTTGTGACAACATGGATGAACCTGGAGGACATTATGCTAAGTGAAATATTGATAAGGCAGACAGAGAAACACAAATACTGTATGATATCACTTATCTGTGGAATCTAAAAAAGCCAAACTCATAGAAACAGAGAGTAGAATGGCAGTTAACAGGGGCTGGGGGTGAAGGAAATGGGGAGATGTGGGTCAAACTTTCAGTTATAAGATGAAAAAGTTTGGGGGATCTAATGTACAGCGTGGTGATTATAATTAACAATGTTGTGTTATACACTTGAAAGTTGCTAAGAGTAGATCTTAAATGTTCTCACCACAAAAAAGAAATGATAAGTATGTGAGATGATAGAGGTGTTATCTCACACTATGGTGGTATATATATCATTTCACAATATATGTGTATCAAATCAACACGCTGTACATCTGAAACTTACACAATGTTATATATCAATTATGTTTCAATAAAGCTGATAAAAGATATTTTCTTTATTGATAAAATGACAATCTTGTGGGGAAAAACCCCACAAAAACATGTTTCTGTGACCGTCTCTTGCACACCGGTTCTTTCTGACCTGGATCAAATGCTTTATTAAGTGACTGTTATTATTGCTAATCTCCTCTCTTCAAACTATCTACCCATCTATTGTTTTCTCTTATGGTCCTTCTTGGAATCTGAAACCACATATTCTAAGGAAATTCAAGAATCAATCTAAAGGAATTTTTAAATTTACTATTTTACATAGATTGGATTGGATCACTAAAAAATACAATCTTTTTTGTCAGCTCTAGGCAAAGTATTTCTTTTCTTTGCCTAGGCAAAGTATTTCTTTTCTCTCCAAGTCCATGTTGTTGAAAAACTTACCAGGAACTTCCCCCAAAGTTGGGTCTTGATGCTAAAGTGCACTCCCAGAAGTGCAAAGATAATGTGTAAAAAAAAAAAAAAAAATCTGTCAGTGATGTAGATGAAAATGAACATTAGAGCAATTCCTGGTCAGCAAAGAAAGAACCCAACGTTTACATACTCCTAATGTGCATACATGGCTTCTTCATATTTTCCTGCTAAAACTCATCTGGCTTTGCTCAAGTCCTCAAATGCAGTGAATTCTAGGCAGCACCTGATATTTATTCATGCCATTGTCAAGAGCATCTCTGCAGTTCTTGCCAAGGTTTGTCATTGAATATGTTTATCCAGCTGCATGGCAAAAACATAATACATAGTCATCATTTTACTCAGTCACCTACTCAATATTTTCTTCTATGATTAAATTAATTCATAAATGTTACACTTTTAATACCAGAAAGCTATGGTTCATCCAGCCAGTTGAATACTTGTTTGTCCATTTTCTAATGTTGCTGGGCACTCAATCATTTCATTATAGAGTTTGAAATAATGAAAAGCATTGCATTTACTTAACATGCACAGTAAACAGAGCAGGATCCTTCTATGAGCTCCTTTATTATGCAGTGTAAGGCTGTAGGAGGAATTTTGTGAGAAACACTGGAGAACTGTGGGGGGGTGTTTTGGAAATGGTTCTGGTGTATGTAAGCAAATATGCTCTGATTGCCTAATGCATAGGACAGAAACGCTGGCTCTATTTGCAGCTGGCACAGTTTTTTGCTCAACCCTGGAGGGTTTCAAATAAACACACACATCTTGGTCTTACTCGTACCTGATTCATTACCAGACTGTGCTCATGAACCCTGTAAGCTGTTTCCATGTACTGTGGCATTTTTGAGACTCCCTCCTTTAAACATCCACACCCAGTCTGGTTTTTTAAAGCAGGCTCCAGAAGCTCTTAAGTACTCATCTGCATAGTAAAAGGATGGAAGCTTATGGGCAACAGTCTGCTTTGCTCTCCACTGCTGACCTTGGTGACAGCAGCACAATATGCCTCTAAATAGATACCTGGCCCCAGAGGCAAGAGCCATATACCATAGGACACTTATTAAATCACCTTCTGAATGAAATATTTATAGCCAGCACTGCAGGGCAGTTAGCTTTTCTAGAAATATATCCAAATTTGCTCCATCATTCTGGGAATAGCCTTGGTTAGCAATTGCTCATAATGTCAATGCTTTTGGAAACTTTTTACAGTCGTTTTATTGTTTTTAGTTCAAAAATAAAACTTAAAGGAGCTTGAAAACTAGGTTCTTAGATGATCACATGATGGCCTGATTTCCGTGGTTTCAGTTCTGTGCATTTTACTTTATGTGCACCCACTGAAATTAACCAAAATTAATCCATATTTGAACAAAGACTGTGTATACAAATAAGCCCTAACGCTAGCTGAAGCGTTTGGAATGCATTGGTCCAGGGAGGCGAAGAAGTTAGAGCAAACAACATATGGGCTTTAAAACCTGGAACTATCCAAGACAGAACAAGAAAGCTATTTTCACTTTCCTTGTTCCTTTTTTTTTCCCTCCAGAAGATGAGTAATTCCTAATCACATTTTATTTTCATCTTTAGAGCTGTATCCTGAAAGAGCCAGGTCAATTTAAAACTGCTGGTGAGTTTGCAGCCCTGTCCAATAATTACCTAATGCATTTGTGTCATCTGCTTTCCTTGTTGTGTGAAAACACACTAAGGAAATGTGTAAGTCCACTGATTTGTTCCCAACTCTTTTATTCACCTTTCAGCATGCTAGTTCCTTCCCTTGGCATTGATATCATTATGCATTTGTCAAAGATAGACTGTCACTTCAGGGCCTCTATTATGTGCAAGAATTGGCAGCAAATTTTGCCACTGGGATTTGCTTATATCCTCTGTATGTTATTGTACTTCTTTGGAATTCAGTAAATTCCGTACACCCACTTCTTTGATGTTCATTCCAGCCCTTAAATGTGGAAACAATGACTGAAATTTTGGATCAAAGCATCTCATAGATGGCAGGCAACACAACTCTCTGATTGTTCACTAGAACAGAGGGGCCTCCCCTTCCCACCTCCCCCGCTAAAATCTAGGCCAACAGTCCTCCAGGAACAGCTCTGGCTTCCCTAGTGCAAAGTCACAAGAGCAAGCTAAAGAAAACCACTCCAAGGTTTTAGGAAAAAGGAAGAGACTAAACTGAACAGCTAAAGTGAAGCTCGTGGTCATTTCTAACTATAGAGAAAGCTAACTACTGTCCCAGTTGGTTCTCTCGTTTCTTTTACACTGGTCATGCTCTAGTCTAGCACTTCTATTGGGCCAGGCTTATTTCAGATTTGGAAAAGTCTTCAGATCTAATTTCTATATAACGTCAGCTGTACAAGATGGCCTGCATTTTTTTAATGCATGCTTAAAAGAAGAGGTAAACGGTCCAGGAATTAAGAAGTTTTTAAAGTAATTGGAAAAAAAGCAGAACTACCAAAATTTCAACGAGTTACTTTTGCAAACTATAATTAGCTGTCTGGAACAAATTTTCAGTGTTTGCTTTTGCTTTACTCCTGGGATGCCAGTGCAAATAATTACTTCATTCAATTTATTTCACAGGTCAACTTTGACTCATAAAAGCATTAAAGCAGGTAACCCCCTAGGGATGTTAGGAAGACAGATGAGCAAATAGATATGAAACTGTTGTAAGCACTTTCATACAACAGGGGAAAAAAGGCACTTATAAATTCAGGGTGTTTTATGGTTATGTGTTGACTTCACTCCATTTGGTATCCAGAATGTGCTAGTTATAATTAATACACAGTGTTGGGAACTATTATAAAAGTACCATATACTCTTTTTAAATATAGTGAAGAAGATAATTGTGTTCGAGGAATCTCATCCTGTGTAAATTAGAATAATTCCCAGTAGAGTGCCATAATTGAGAATTGGGCTGACTGCACTGAATGGAGAAGAGAGTCCTCTTAGCACGACAGCCTGTGTTCAATCAAAAGGTAGAGTGTCAAGGAGGTAACATGACAGCCCTTAAAATACCAGTTTCAGACTGCCTAAGTGAGAAGTTTTTACTGCCCAGACGTATGCAACAGTGACATCCAGCGGTTGTGGAAATAATTACAAGTGAATCTCGTTTTAAAATACAAAGTAAGTTTTGAATTATAATTGAATATTCTGTATTGTCAAATGTTGCCTACATTCTTTATCTGGCTACAGTGTAAGTCAATAATTCAGGCTGGATGCCAAGTAAAGCAAAACTCACTCTGTTTATTTCCCAAGTAGTTTCCAAAGTCTGTTGTTCTGTTAGTCTTATTTTGATGTTTTATAATTTAACGAAAATTATAGTGGGTCTACGCTCCAAGGGTCTCCCTGACCCTCCTAAGCACACTTAGATATTTTTGCAAGCACAAATGAGACTGTGCATGCTGCAGACACACAGCAGAAGTGAAAGCTGTACTTGACTCCACTGTTAAATACTCCACGGAAGGCGTCTGTGACCCTGCACATTTTCATTGTTGTGGAATTGCTCAAAGAAGTTCATTATGATTTTTTCCAAGTCATTGAAGATGAAGAGAAAGAAGAAAGGGAAAGAGAAGAAAAGGAAAGGAAAATAAAGAGGACGAGGAAGGAAAGAAAAAAGGAAGGAAGGAAGGGAGGGAGGGAGGAGAGAGAAGAAAGAACAGGACTACTCACTGATCTTTAACAAGTTTTGGTAATATGTCCATGTGTGATAATAGATCTAAAGAGGAAATTCAAAAAGATAATTAGCCTCCCCCCAACTTCTGGTTTTAAATTGCATTCCTTCAACTGCCAGCCAATTAACTAAGATAAAAAATAATAATTTTTGTTTAAAACAATCGGAGAAAAGCTGCTGCTGCTGTACCTAAAACAGTGCCACTTGTAGGAGGATGCTAGCAAGGCATCCCCCTCCATTATGCTGGGAAAGAACTCTCAACAGAAGCCTGTTAGGTCACCTCATCCAGTAAATTATTTATGTCCATGTCAATGCCAAGCACATCAGGTGACTGCTTACCAACTTCCCAGGCGGCACTCCTTCTGAGAAACCGCCGTCTCGTGCCAAGCCGTTTCTCAATCTTAGACTCCCTCCTCATATTGGGTTTTTTTTCCCTTCATCCGCCTGCTTCCTTAAAGTTCTCACAATGGGAAGAACTTACAGGCACCCTCTCAAATTCTCCTTGTTAGAGGAGGGAAGAAACTAACAAACAAGCTGAACATCTATCCAACTCCAATAAGATAATCAAGACATAATTCCATAAAGAGCTCCAAATGCCCTTTAGCTCATATACCCCCGTTGTGCCCTAATAGAGGAAAAAGAACCGCACAGAAGCTGTGTCGGATTGAAGGAGCATGTGCATGTGAAACCTGTGAGGGGCACTCAGCAGAGAGCGTCAGGACAAAGAGATGGGGATGGTCTCCGTGAGGAAAGTCTGGGAAATGATTCCCATTTGTGTCAGTGAGAGTTAGGGGAGATGTACACTGAAACAGAGCAGGAAAATCTGCAGGCTTTAGCCAGGTTTTTTTGCTTTTACGAGGCCTTTGAACTGTAAGGGGGATTATCCAGATTCTGAAGCGAAAGAATGCGTGTTCCTATCACTGCTCTCCTAGTATCTTCACTTGGAGATGCCTCTGGCTTCTTGCTTCTTTGTGGAGAGTATATGGAGAATTAGCACACCCAGATCTCACCTCTCCTTTTAGCTCTGCTGGAGTCTGGCTGGGTGGCTCTTATCTTGTGCACCCTGGAACTCTGATTCAAAGATTTCTAGAGTCAAGATTGGGGTCCCTCGAGAGCAAAGGTAGAACCTCCCCTTGACAAGCTGGGACCTCCGACACCAAGATGGCCATGGCCACCGCATTACCAGCTCTTGCCAGTATGAGTAGCCAGAGGCTGGCATGAGGGATCAGTTCCCTTCTTTTCTCCCTAAAGAAAAATCCTGCCTTGCAAAGCTTTCTTCAGTGTTTCAGGACCAAAAAAAAAAGCAGTTGCACAACACGCATATCCTCTCCTGGCTTATAGCTTCGGGTATAGTTTTACTGCAGTATATATATCTAATAATCCATTTAATTTCTTTAGAGAGATGTTATATATATACAGTTGGCATTTGGATGGAATCACATGCCATAAACCTGTCTGCTCCTACCCAGGTTCAGAATACAGAAGAAGAATCTGTTTTACAGACATTCTAGAATTTTTACATGGTCAATTGGCTGGTTTTGTATTCTGGAACATATCAGAGCATCTACAGGAAAATATATATATATAAATTCTATAAAATGGTGGCAGGATTTCTGATTTACTGATACTGCTGGTTTGAATTTTCACAAAAATATTTAGCTATAGGACAATGTATTAGGTGTATTCTTAAAGGTAAATAACTGCAGCCAATAAAAGTTGGGCCTACAAAGGGTCCCATCTTCTAGTTTTCTGCACCAAGAATTACTACCAGTGTAATCATGGCTCCCTGCACACTAATATTTCCTCTGATACAGTATGATCAATGTTGTGGAAAAACATTTATTATATTTCTTCTAGCTACTTAAAGGCATTACTGAATTATGGGCATCGCAAAACGAATCCACTGTGCATTTTTTCTTTATGTGACGTTTTTACAATCTTCATTTTCTGCTTTGCAGCCACTGAGCTATAGAGATCCACACTTTGTCCCTCTTACAACTGCCACTGGGGCCACCCTCTCCTTTCTGCTTTATTACGTCTGAAATGCACTTCATATGATAACATTCCTTTTCATTCTGTGCCAGACTCTTCTTTGAAAGGAAAAAGTTATGAAAGGAATTAAACAATCGCTGTTGTTAATAACAGTTCTTAATCTTCTTTCTTAACTAAGGTTATGAAGTTTAGACTGAGAAAAGGACAAGGGGAGGAAATGGTATTTTATGGAATCATTCTGGGAGAGCTGATGGAATGGGTGTGAGTCTTGCAGTTTTGACATTTAACAATTTTATTAACATCTTTGCTTATTATGTACCTTAATCCACAGGATCTGCAGTGGGGAGAGAGTGTCCAGCTAACAGCTCGTGTCCCAGGCCCTGCCAAGGGATGAATCAATTAGCAAGAGAAGCAATGATGCAAATGCTCCGGGGTCACTCGGGATGCTGTTTGCCTTTTTGATAGAGAAAGCACGCCATAAATAACATCACACCTCAGGAAATCATTCCAGGAGGCCCAGATGCCGGTAAGGCTGCTGCCTGGGACGGAAGGAATCATTTGCTCATTGTGTGTATTTCCCCCATCACAGTCAATGGAAGATTTGTAGTAAAATCAAAGTATTTAAAAGTAGGACAGTATGTGGTAACGGAGGCATGTTTAGTAATTTTTTTAGTACCAGAGCCCATGATTTATGAGCCAGAGTTAGAGCCAACTTTATTACAAAAATGACTTCACCCATAAAAACCTTATTCAAGGCTCTCAGGAGAATGCTGCAGTACCCAACAGCATTATTATCCAGCAAATATCCACAAACAATTCCCTCCTCAGTCTCATTTCTGCCCCCTTTCAAGGGACAGGCTTCCTCCTTTACCTGCTGAAAAAGTGGGGTCCCAGGCAATGTGTTGTGCTCTTTCTGTGGTGATTTGCCTGGATGAGGCATTTATAAGCCAGAGCAAAAGATGCCTCCAGGGTCTCAGTCACATCTTCCCCAACCTCCTGCCCTGAGGAATAATGAGCAGAAGACACCCACTCACCCTTCATTTCCTCCCTGCACAGAGCTTTCCCGCTCCCTGCACTCCCACCCACTCCTCCAGAGCTTGGATCCCCATCACCTCAGAGGGGCAGGCTGAAGCTCCCCGCCTTCTGATTGCCATGGTAACCGCCGGCTGCACTAAAACTGCCAGGGCTGGGTGTCCAGGCTGGGTCCCCTGGGCGTACCAGGATCTGGGAACTAGCCCTCCATCTTATTAAACTCTGGTGTCAGCTCCTAGCAATTGTTTTAAATTTACACCCTCAGAGTGGCTTAGTGGGATTACATGTCCATTTGCATTAAAACAGGTTTCTGTCATTAAACTGCCATACAATAAGCTTCCTTGGGACAAATTAATGAGCTCTAAATATCATCAAGTAGAAGTTCACTTCACCAAGATGGCCAACAAGGGGGGCAAAAGGAAGTGGCTGCTCAGAAATCTTAGCCCAGGAGAAATATAAGTGCCAACTACAGAAGGAGGTCTTGTCTGGGTCCTTCGCTGTGAGATAAATGTCTCTGATTTAGAGCTGATCTGGGAGAGTTAGCAACATTATCTCTATTCACCAAGAGCCCACAGTTCACTTCCTAGGCCTATTCCAAATACGCCTTTACCCTTGACTGCATCTGCTGAAATTTGCCGATGGACCACTGGACCCTTTTCTTTGTGACAGTATCTCAGTCTCATGTGCTTTACCCTGTTGTCTGTCTGTCCTTGAGGAACTTGGGTGCATCCAAGTTGCCTGGGAACAACAAGCACACAGCAGAGCACCACGTGCAGCTGGAATGAATGCTCCCAACTCTAAAATGCCTGGCTATTTATTACGGGACTGTTTGGACCATCAATCAGGGAATTGGACCCTGGGACACTGGTCCTGATAAGGAGCACCCTACTCTGATCATCTAGAAGCAGAATAAGAACAGGGAACAGTTTTTAAAGATGGATTGTCCCTGCTCACAGGATTGCCAACACTTGCCCTTATAAATACATATACGTGTCTAAGTATAAATTTTTCATCAAAAACAAGTAAATCAACTTCCAAACTTTCTTTTATGTAAAGGAGGAAAGACTCGCTGCTAGACAGACTTCCCGATCTGCAGAAGCTGTGATCTCATTTCTGTATAGTCTTAACAGGGAACAGTAATGTATGATTGAGACACTGCTATATTTAGGAATGACAAGATGGGCATTATTAATAGCTTAATTGACATTAAGGCAATTACCCCTACCCTTATTAGAGTTTGTAGAATTACACAGAAAATATTGGATGAGGCCTTTTTTCCCCTAGAGCTACCCAAGGATACAGCATTTTATTTCATGCCAGATCCCTGCTTTGACATTAGATACTCAGCCATAGAATGATTCCAGTAAATCATTATAAATGCATTATAATAAAGATGTTATGAGCTATCAGATATTAACCCCCAACCCCTAAAGAGAGATAAATAGTCCAGTTGCATGATACCCACTTTCGTTTCATAAGAAATAAGCTTTTGCAAAGAGCAACTGACTAATGAATTATAAAATGGTGTGTTGAGCTCAGATAATTAAACAATGCATTTTAGTGTCTAGTGCAGGATGAACACTAAATCATACACAAATAAAAAGGGAAAAGCCTAAACCCCAAGCCCAGCTCCTATTTTCACATAACATTAATGTTGGCCTACAGTCCAGAAATGCTCAATTGTTTTCTTATCTGATTAGAGGGACTTATCAAGTATAAGATCAAGACACAAGTAGGTCAAGAAACCAAGAGTCAGAGCAAGAATTCCGGAGGTGCTAATTTCAGATAAGCCCACAAGGTTATTTATTTATTTATTTATTTATTTTATTTTATTTATTTATTTTTTTTTTTCTCTTTTCTTGCGGTACGCGGGCCTCTCACTGTTGTGGCCTCTCCGGTTGTGGAGCACAGGCTCCGGACGCGCAGGCTCAGCGGCCATGGCTCACGGGCCCAGCCACTTCGCGGCACGTGGGATCCTCCCAGACCGGGGCACGAACCCGCGTCCCCTGCATCGGCAGGCGGACTCCCAATCACTGCGCCACCAGGGAAGCCCCCACAAGGTTATTTTAATGGAGATTTTACGTGGAGATTACCTTTCTTCCCAAAATGTTTTAATGGAGCAAAAGTCTAGAAGAATCTGGAAGTTTCCAAGTTTCTTTATACTTTTATTTTTATTTCTGAATTCGTAGTGAAACATATTAGTTGGGGGGGTGGAGTAAAAACTCTGGTAGTAACGATGATCTTGGTCTTGTAGTGCTGGAAAGACAGACAGGAGGTGGAGAGGTACAGGGGTTGGTTTGGGTTCTAACCACTGTCCTCAGATTTGTCACCAAGTCCAGCCGGGCTCCATCTAGTGGTGAGTCTTGGATCACCATGAAGTTTTTTGCCTTCTGTGGCCCCTGTGTGGGGCTGGTTTGCCACTGACGGCCATTTTGCCATGTCCTGGGCTTGCCACAAGATTTGAAGCTGAGCTTAAGCATAGCGTGAATATGTATTTTAGTCTTCCAGCCTCTCAAAGACATGGTGACTGCTCCAAGGCAGTCTTCTGTTTCTTGGTCAAACAGCACACCACTAATGACTGTGTGGACAAAATCAGAGATGGCCTTGGACTCTGAGTGGGCAATAATCACCTGTGCTGGTGAGCAGGACTTCCCTGGAGCACCTGGTACCTCAGGTTCCACTTGGCCATCCCTCTCCTGTGCTCCAGGCAAGCTAACCACAGCCCTGTGCCCACTCCACTTCCCCAGCCCCATGTGTCACCCTCAACTGACACATGCAACTGACTTCATCTTTCTAAGGCTTCTTTTCTTCAAGGGCAATACGAGGATTTTAATAATGCCTACCCACAGGGTTGTATGAACATGAAAGGAGATTTGTTATATGAAAATCTATCTATGTAAAATGCCTATTACAGAGTAAGCTCACAATTAAATGTTATTTATTTTTATTTTAGCTATCTTGTATTTTTTCTCTCCTGGTTCTTCTCGCTTCATTCTACCTTACATCTTCCAGTTCTCTCTCTCTCTAGCTCCCTCTCTCTCATACACACACACACACACACACACACACACACACACACACGTGCATGCACACATTTGCAAATCCCTGAAGGCAGACTCTGATTTATTCATTCAAGAATACCTTTCAGTGTCTAGCACAGTGTTTTGCATTCAAACTCCGTACATGCTTGTTACCCTAACAATATTAATAATATAATAGCTACTAGTAACATTTTCTGACCTCTTGGTGTGAACCAGGCACTATGCTAAGTATCATCACCTCATTTAATTCTTACAACAGGTCTCTGAGACAAGTACCATTTTCATCCTCATTTTATAGGAAACTAAAGTTTAAACATGATCTATATCTTGCTCAAGGTCACACAAAGCTCATAATTGGGCAGCCAAGATACAAAGAATCAGCCTAGATTTGGAGTCTCAGCTCTTAATTTCCACTGTGTTGCACTGATTTTGTCAGCTTTCTCCTCTTCTAGACTGGGCTCCATTAAGGGATCAGTCATAAGCATGTACTCACTCTTAGATGAATGACCCTTAGGATCTCAATCTTTGGTGTTTCAGGAAGTCCAGAAGTATATGTGACCTCTAGTTTACAGCTACCCAAAAGTCACTTGTCTGCAAACTCCTGGGTTGTTACATGAAACCATCCAAAAAGACTTTACAATTGCGTACCCCATAAAGTTAATTTCACTTTGAGAGAATGTGTCTGAGGGAGGTGATGCACTTAGTTATGTATTCAGGTTGGTGGCCACAGTAGATGGAGCTGTCCTGTCATCCTTGACAGACTGGCTCACTGGCAGCCTCGCTCCATCACGCTGTCACAGGCCAGAGATGGCCTCCCCGTATTAGCTCAGAACAGTTATGCTTCCTGATGGTCCAAGCCTCACAAACCCCACACCTCCCTTAATTAAAGAAGTAAATTAAAAGGAATATTTCAACCTTAGGGATGAATTATTTTAGTAATTTGAGATTGATGTTTTATTGCATAAAAGGACACACATGGGTTTATTAAAAATGCTGCCTTCCTGCCTAGCACAGGGAGATCAGCTCGGTGCTTTCTGTCCACCTAGAGGGGTGGGATAGGGAGGGTGGGAGGGAGACGCAAGAGGGAGGGGATATGGGGATATATGTATATGTATAGCTGATCCACTTTGTTATACAGCAGAAACTAACGCACCATTGTAAAGCAATTATACCCCCAATAAAGATGTCTAAAAAAATAAAAATGAGCTTTAAAAAAATAAATTGCTGTCTTCACGTACAAGGATCTGTGCAAGAGGTTGCCTGAGGCGGTGAGGAGTTTGTGTAGCCAGAGAGATGCCCTTGTGAAACAGCAACCAGAGGGGCTAGGACTGAGGTCTGTTGCTGCAGAACATAGCCTGGCTATTTGTTGTACACTTGTCCTTCAGGCACAGCAGCCAGACATTTGGGATCTTCCGTGGTCTTCATTTCAAACTTGCTGACCCTGAGCACTGTGCTGGACACTACTAGGGTCACAAAGAGTCAGGGGGTCCTCTCCTCTCAGGAGTATGGAGGCTACATGGCTCGGCTCCTTTGCGGTTGGATAGGCCATGTGACTGGTCTGTTGCTGTAAGCAGAGGTACTGTATGTCACTTCCAGGCCAAAGCATTTTATTGTCAGAAGACCCTCCAGCTCTCTCCTCCTCTGTAGAAGTGAGCTTGGAAGCATGTGTCTGAGAGTACCCTAGATTCCTAAATGACTTGGTGGAGCCGAGTCCTCCACAGGCCCACATTGTATATCAGCAAAAAATAAACATTTTTTGGATTAAGCCACCAACATTTGGAGGCTGTTTATTACCACAGTAAAACCCAGACAATCCTGATTAATCCAGGAGCTGACTTTTTGTTCAGGAAATGTGGTCCTTCTTTCCAAGTCTTAACACCTTTATCTTTTTTCCAATAACTTTATCCACGCATTCAGTGGTTTACACAGATTTTTTCATGCTTTTGGTATAATCTCGGATGCCTAAGATTGCCAAATGACACTTAATTGGGCAGAGTGGTGGTCTGTCCTTGGTCCACTGATGAATACTGGCACGGCAGAATGAGACAGTGAAACAGAAGGGGAAAATAGAGAAAACGAAAAAAGAGAACAAGAGCGATAAAGAATGAAAAATAAATAAATATAGAAAAGACAAAAAAAAGAAAAGTAGAGAAAACAACAACAACACAAACGATAGGAAGTTTGTTTCAAGTTAGCTATGGCCAGTTGCTTGTAGTTGGATTCCACTCCAGAAGGTATCTCTCAGGATATCTTTGACCTTCAGCACCTAGTGTACGTGCCTAGCATGTCAGGGTCCTCAAGAAATGTTGGTTGAAATCACAAATAAAGGAATGAATGAACCTTTGTTCTATAATCTTGGAAGCATGTGTTGCTTGAACTGGTCTATAACTATGAATAGGCATTCCATCATACATTTAAAGTCAGTGGAAAAAGTGAGAGGGGAACTAGAAATAATTGAGTTTGAATAGCTCCTCACAACCTTTAAACCTGAGTCCTTGAAAAGAGCAACTATGAGGTCAGAACAATTATTCTTTGTCCTAGAAACAGGACATCACTGATGACTCAGAGCAGTCTGTTTAAGATAGTGTTTCAAATAAACTGGGTAGAAACGTCCTTGTTTTGTTTGCCTCTGGCTGGGCTGAACTGAGGGTACAGTCAGCATTGAGGTATCTATGGCCTTGATGTTGTAGAAGGTGACAGGAGGGAAATGGAATAAAATTTGCTGAATAATTTACTTTTGAAAAACTTCGAAGGGGGCCAGGAATAGCAATATTACCAGAGAGTTAATAAGAAGGTGGAGCTGGGAGGCATTCAACTGCCAAGTGGGAACCTCCAGTAGAATATTCACCTGGTTGGGGTAATTCACTTTCCAGAGATATATGAAAGGACTGTGGCAGGGCTGCCCCCCATTCAAGGATGCTCTCTGGTCAAGGAAGTCAAGGAAGCTTGTTCTAAGGTTATGGGAGGAAGTTAGCCCTTCCTCTGGGGGAAAGTATGAATCCAGTGTCTCCAGTCTGTGGACTTACTTGTGTGTGTGTGTGCCTCTGCATACACGCACACATGCTCATACACACTCACGCAAAGTTCAGATGTCTAGGACTTGTGATGGGAATGGAAAGAACCAAATAAGCAGAAAGCTGCTGCCTGGCAGGCTGAAGGAGGATGACTGGTGTGGGCAGGAAAACAACATTCTGCACAGTAGTAGGGTATCCTTGTGGATCACATGGAAACACAGCAAAAGTGCTATACCAGCTTGGCTGCAGTTTTAAAGAAAAGGATTATCTCCTGGGATGAACTTTCTCCTGGGGATGAACACATTCTCTGCATCCACATTCAAATCCATCAACTTCCACCTGTCATCTCAAGCTACACTCCTCTCCCATTTCTTATCAAAGGGACAAGCATTCTCGTTTCCTTGGCTCTAAATCACGAGCTTCTCCTCCTCACTCTTCCTTTCATTCAGTCTCTTCCCCTTTAAAATGTTTCTTGGATTCACTCTTTTCCTCTCCCTGCCTGGGTAGCTGGTCTACCTAATTCCAGATCATTGCCCTTCCTATAGGAAATATAAGACCCACATGCAAATAATGAAATACTATCCCATAATCCAAGACAGAAATGATAAGTGTTATGGTAACAATGGCCCTAAGTACTAGATTTCCCAGACACTTCAGATTTCATGTAGTTTTTAAAATTTTCAATAAAAGTAATTTGTAAAATGCATATGTTGAAAGGTAAAAATTTTAAAATATTATCTGATTGTTTTGCATTTCTTTTTTTCCCCTTTGACCTCCTTCCTCCCCTATTCACGCAGCTGACCATGTCTCTTGCTCTTTAGCTCAAGGAAGGGATGAAACAGCATTAAGCAGAAGAAGCATTTTCTTCCTGACTTGCATATTTCAAAAGCACAGCCCCTTAGGGGGATAAAGACATCATTATTAGGGCAGAGGCAAAGGAGGAGGGAGCAAACATGAATATAAGCTAGGCTCTTCCTCTTCACCTCTAACCAAAGGGAAGATCCCCCACGATTGATGGAGGTAGAGGGAGTGAAATTGGTAAATTAGTATGGTTACTTTGGAGGTGAATTTGGCAGTATTTGGTAAGATTGAAACTCTGGAGAAATTTTTACACATATATGTAAAGATATTTGTACAAAAATGTTTCTTGCAGCATGACTTCTAAAGAAAAAAAAACTTCTGACAACTTAAATGTTCATTCACAGAAGAGGGAATAAATTAAATGTGGAATTTTGGGTCAACCATAGACTATTCTTTTTGGTTTGTTTGTTTTTCTCTAACTTTTCATTTTATATTGGAGTATAGCCAATTAAAAAAAGTTGTGATAGTTTCAGGTGCACAGCAAAGGAACTCAGCCATACATATACATGTATCCATTCTCCCCCAAACTCCCCTCCCATACTGTATAGCAATTCAAAGACATTGTTTAAACAACAGGAAGAAATTATAGGGGAATCTAGACCTTAGAATCCAACTGCCTGATAAGCCCTAAGACTTGAAATATAAGTGCCTCGTTTTACAGATGAGAAGGAAGAGGGGCCTGAAGTTAAAGGGTTTCTCAAAACCAGCCTGTTGTTTACATTTCTGACCTGGCCTTTTGTCCATGATGTCATCTGATACCCCAAGCTGCCTGGTATAGTTTTCAGTCGATTCCAGGAAGTAGAAAGTTGTTCCCTCTGATCTCCCCAGTACGCTAGCACAGAAGAACAAGAAGAGGAGGGGAGAGGGGAGGAAGAAGAGGAGAAAGAGAGATGTCACCCCTTGCTCTTGAGGTCACAGTCCAGATGAAAAGCAGAATCAAAACTGGAAGCCATAAAAGCCTCCTAAGTAACCAGTTCTCATATTTCCTACCTTCATACCTAAGGGGTCTCCCGGTCCTCTCTGGATCTCCATTTTCTTATTAGCAAAACAAGGGGTTCAGCTAGAAGAATTATGTCCACCCTTAAGTTCAAAATATTATCCTTGCAACGAATCTACTTCTAGGTCTAGATCTTCATTGTTGAAATCTTCACCCATAAAATAATTTTTCATCCACTTTCCCAAATCTTTTGTCCACACCCTAAAATTTTCCCCTGGTTGATCAAACCTAGACACCATATTCGATGCTTCTTTTCCAATATAATGTTTAATTCTCAACACTCCTAAAAACTTGTGGGAAGCATCTTCTGCCTAAGCTTTCAAGAGAGGCACTAAATAAAAATCTCAACACTAAATGTCAATCCCAGCAGTTTTTCAAAGATTGGCAGCCCGATGTCAGTGAAATGGCCTTGGCTCCATCTCTGTGAAAGCCTGAGGTGGGAGTGGAAGTCGTCACAGCCCCGCGCTGACCTCCTGGCCCGATGTGGCGGGCCGAATGGGAGTGGGAGTCAGGAACTCCACGTAAAGTACTAATTGTGTGACTGACTTGGGCTGTGACATTGGAGGAAACTGTTCCACCTCTAGGCTTCTTTTGCAAAGGAGGAAAAAGCTGTAAAGAGAAGTACTCTGAAAAGCACATTACACTCTACAGCCCAAATGTTACAGTCATTAGGGAAGCAAAAGGAGACTCAGCTTCTTCCTCAGCCATGACTGTATCCTTGTGGGAGTCCCCAGCCACATTGCCAGTGGCAGGATTTCAGAGTGTCACAGCCCAGCCATCAGAAACACATCGACTCTTACGCAAATGGCTCAAATTCACTTTTCACTTTTAAAGTAACACACTTTTTAAAATTATTAATGGTTTAGTTGTGTCACCACCCAGGAGTGAAGGGCATTTCCCTCTCCCACATCTTTAATGGAAATAATTAATGAGGTGTTAGAAATTAACAACAATTAACAGTGCATAGGAACAAAGGCAGAAGGTCAGAGACTCCGAAGAAATACAATTTAGCTTCTCGGGTAGAATCTTGCGTTTCAAGGAGGGAGACCCCAGGAGCATTTTCCCTGTTACATAGGTTGCCATTATACTGATCTTTCAAATGGGAAAAAATACAGACAATGGTTCTAGTAGTCTTACATCTTAACAGTACAGATTTCTCTGATGAATTCTGAGAATTCCTAGCCTTGGTACATCTCTCTCGGACACAAATACAGCTGTCACTCCAGAACATGGGCCCAAACACCATCATTTTTTAAGATTAAGCATGTTAATGGTGTGACGAAAGAAACGGAAGAACAGCTTCAGGGCTAACAGCACATTTTGGCTTCTGTAAGAAACTTGCTTGCTTGGGGGCAGGAAGAACCGGGTTCCTGATTGGCTGATTCAAGATTAAACAGCTCCCTCCCGCCTTGGGGACTTCCCGCCCTGTGAAGGGTATAAAAGCCTCGCCCAACTGTTAGTCGGGGTCTCACTCACTTCTCTCCGAGTGGGACCCTGTCCGGACAGTTTGTGTAAGCTTCTATACTTGTACTTGTAATAAATTCTTTGCTAATCTTTCTACTTGGTGTTGGTGATTCTCGGGTGTCCTTGGTTGGGACACGGGTCGCATTTACCAGGGAACTTGACTCCAGGCGTGTGGCTCCCGGACAGCAACAACGGAAGGAAGTAAGCTAACTGGCACTTCCATCAAGCTTATTCATTTTGCTGAACAAACAAAATAGTATAACATATTACATTTTTCAGCTTAGTGTTAATAAGCATTGCTTGATATATAGAGCAGACATGATTTAGCAATAGCATGATCATTTTAGATTGTATTGAATTCTAGTGGATTTCTGGTAATAACTGCTTACCTTTGAGTAATTATTAACATACATCAATTTTACAAATTACATGTGTGTGTGTCTGTGTTTTTACGTTTAGCCACAGGATCCCTGCAAGCATTATTGCTATATATATAGGTAAATTCATAAATAAATTGCCTTAACTTTATCTACCTGATAGATAAGTGCCAAAGAATGTTACCACCGAGGTATTGGGTCTCCCAGCTTCATGCTATGTATTTTTTCCCATTTTCTAAAACACAGCCAGAAGTCCTTGAGCCAAAGTCTCACATATATCCCCAATGTTGAAAATAAAGTCAGAGAGAGTGAGTCAAGCTCAAATATACAAATTGATGATCTCACCAAGGATATCCACCAAGGATATCCTACTAGAAAACGGGCATGGGATAGATCTATTCTGCTTCCACACACAAACTAATTACAATTATAATTACATTACCTGTAATTATAAACATAATTAATTATATTCCTGCAGTGCTTTAGAGCTTACAAAGTACATTCACAGACATTAATTATTTAACCTCATCAGTACTCTGTGAGTCAGGCAGAGCAAAAAAACCCACAGAATGGCACCAAGGGCTTCTCACTGAGCCCAGATCTGTTGCCTCCAGGTGGCCATTTCCTTCTCTCTCTCTCTCTCTCTCTCTCTCTCTCTCTCTCTCTCTCTCTCATCTCCTTAAACCAAGCTTATGCTGAAAGTGAGAAAAGATCCCAATTTCTAGAGGCAGTGATGGTTCTGGCTTCTTGGTCAAGCAACTTCCAAACAAACCAGCACAAGCTGTGTTCAGAGAAGGAATGAGCCAGAATTTGTGGGAGCGGGTACCAGTCACAGTGACCTCAAGGCCCAGGTTTTGTCCAGTATGCAGGATCAGTTGGCACTTCCAGAGCCACAGTCCATGTTTTCACGGACAAGAGTCATTAGCAGAATGACAGGCTTTGGGAGCTAGAAGAGCAAACATCTATGGTGCCTCTAAGAGGTGCACCTTGTTGGGAATGCCAAGAGTAAGTCAGGGCCCCACGCAGCCTTGATAACGGGAGAGACCCTTGTCATGACACCATGCAGTTTAGCCCTTGGCTTTTGCAGGTTAGAAGCTCAAATGTACAGCCTTCTGCCCACCTTTCAAGGTTCTCCCCCACACCCACCTCTCAAAATCCAACCTGCCACATCTCTCTAGGCTTATTTCCCCTTATGCCTTCGTATCCCATCCACTCACCATCTCACAACCAAGCCACTTCCTGTACCTTCCAACGCCGTCCTGGACTCCACGTTGCAGGGCTCCCAACCCCGCCCATCCTTAAAGTCCCAGCCCAAGGCCTGCCTCCTCTGATAGAAGGGAAAGTAGATGTTGGCCCTTCTGTTGAGGACTTAGAGTTTCCTTGGCAAAGAAATTTGTACTCAAATAACTACAATAGAAGTTGTAAGGTGTTCAGGGCCCTAAAACAGTGCTACTTAAAGTGTGAATGAGCGATTTCAATAGTACCTCGGAACTGGTTAGAAATGTGAACTCTTGGGTCCCACCCTAGACCTACTGAATTAGGATCTTCAGGGCTAGGAATCAGTATTTTAACGAGCCCTTTAGGTGAATAAGATGTCTGCTAAAGTTTGAGAACCCCTGCCTTAAAAGGAGATTTTTATGCCAAGTCAGAAGGGGAAGTACTTCTAGGAGATGGCCCTATAGGACTGATAGGATTCAGACGCCTGGAGATGGGTAACAGGCATTCCAAAGGTGAAGGCAATGGGAGCAGAGACCTGATCCAGGGGCATGGTCTGGGAACAGCAAGGACTTCCATATGGCCAGCATCTAGGATGGCTGCAAGAGTTGCTGGTAACTTTCAGTAATAACATATTAATGTTATTAAATAATAACAGTAATAATAAGAGTTAACATTTACTAAGCCCTTATCATGTGCCATGTAGATTTCTAGATGTTATTCTAGAATATTCTTTCTCACCAACAACCCTATTGAGTAGAAAGTGTTTATTAGATGATCCCCATTTAAACATAAGGAAAGGGAGGCTTGGAGAAAGTAATTGAACTGTCCAAGTCATACAACTTGGGTTTGAATTTTCACAGCAATGAGGATATAGGTTGAGTTTTAAGCCTGGCAGTCACAGCTTGACTTTAAGGCAATTTGAGAACCATATAGGGATGACTGCCACACAGACAGATCAGTGGCAAGGAGACTGGTTGACAGCCAGAATCCGGGAGAGAGAGGAAAGGGAGCAAGGATTAGCACTGGGGAATGAAAAGAAAGGGGCAAGTTCCAGACAGCACAGGGTCCGAGGAACAGGACTTGACAAGGGATGAGATGGACAGGGCAAAGGACAGACTGGAGTCGAAAACTATTCTGGGAGCTTAGTCTGGGAGGAAACTGGAATCATTAAAGAAGAAAACAACAATAATAACAACAAACATATCACCCTCTTCTTCATATTGGACTGTATTTATCAAATACTTATACTCCAGATACTATTTTAAGAGTCTTAGATAAATCAGGTCATATACTTTTTACAACAATCTTAAGATGTAGTTACTATTATCCCCATTTTACAGATGAGAAAACTTATTCTACTCTCATATGAAATAGCACTGGTATATTTTCAGTGATTGGGATTCCTTGAAAGAATTCCTTGAAAGAATTCCTTGACAGAATTCAAACAGGTTTCTTCCAAACTTGGAAGCAAACAGAACACAGCCAAGTAAAGCAAGGTTATTTAACCCAGTAGTTGCCAACTTTCTTCATGCACCAGAATCACCTGTGGAGCTTTCCAAATGTGCCAGTGCTGGGGCTCCATACCCAGAGATCAGGATTCAGTTGGTCTGGGGTGACACCAGGGCAGCATTTCTCATTTGTTGTTTAAAGCTCCCCTAGCTGTTTAACGTGTAGACAGCGCTGGGACTACAGAATTGGCCAATGGACAAGCATTTATTGCTTACCTACTAGGTGATAGATGCTATGCTCCATGCAATGGTAGATGCCAAGGTGAATAAGATGCTGCACTAGCCCTAGGAGTTGATATCTTCCAGGATCTGCATAAGACTAAGAGGGAAGATAGAAACAGTGTTAGGGAGCAGAACAAAGGAGGTGAATTCAGCTAATGACACAGAATTAATCCCTGGAGCCTGAAGGAGAATCAGGGCGGACTCAAGAAGGACAGTGTTTATACTAAATAAAGCAGATAAGGAAACCATCAGAGATTGCTGTGTAAAGTTATGCGCCCCCTTTGGAGGTTAAATGGTGTAGACCAATTTGTCATCTTCTGCTTCCTTTCTTTGCAAGAGGAGCTCTGAATGGTTTAAGTATCCAGGCCTGGGTCAGGCCCTGGCGCCTACACTGCTGATGGTGGGACATGTCTTTCTCTTGGCCAATGGGAAAAGAAGGAAAACATTTCAGGAGCTGCTGAATCCCAGTGTCTTTATTTGAACTTCCCTGGACCAGGCAAGTTAGGGGTATTTATGGCTTAAAAGAATTTCCAGCTGTAAGTTTATCTTCTTGTTAAAAATCAGCCATCCCCTACCCCAAACAACCAAAGACAATAAATCAAGGCTTAAGTAAGAAGCAAAGACTTATCTCTACAAATAGGAATCCCTATGGTTGCTAACATACTATTTTTTCAGTATCAGGCATCCTAAGAGGTTAAGTGATTTGTGGGTGGGGGTGAGCTTCCCTTCAACTCGGTACACAGAAGGCGTGGAAATGAGACCAGATGTTGTCCGAGCTAAGGGAAGAAGAGTTGGGCTAACATTTCCTGATGAGTTCCAGGACCTAGTCAAGTTTTTACCTCTCCCAAATGACACACACTGGGGCTGCTGTTATTCTTAACTGATTCTGCCAATTGATGACCACCCTCTCCAGTCTGGTTCCTTTCTCTTTCACAGAAACAATGGTGTCAAAACAAGCAAGTCTCATTCCTGAATACTGAACGGATGTACAGTTCTGTCATTGTCATCGAGGGGATAACAGCAGAGTATGGTGGCCGCCAACTGGTGCAATAAGCTACTACTATTTTATCAAAATGTAAAAAGAAAAGAAAAGGTGCTATCTGATGCTCACTGACCTCAAATATCCTCTTCCAAGAAGGCTCTGTGCTCTTTTTGTTCATACCTGGGCTCAAGTATAGCATCAACGGTAGGCCCAGATAATGGCCTTTCTACCCTAACACCCAAATTGTGCTCAATCCCCATCCACATTGTATCACAAGAGTTGGGGGTGTCATTTTCCCCCTGTTCAAGGTCAGCCTTATTCATGGGTACAGTAGAAGGAGCCCATGTAAATAGAAGGCCTTTTACACCAAATATGTTTACTGATCTGTCAATGTCCAATTGTCTGAAATGTTTTCTTTTCTGAACAATTTCTGAATAGTCTTTGGTAATATTTTCTTTTGGAAAATTTGGGAGGATTGCTTACTCTCTCAGAATGTCATTTAAGATGCATATACTCTTTGGGATTTTGGTTCCACATCTTAAGCCGCTTTCTATTATTTATTCCCCATGATACAGCAAGTTTTCCAGTAATATTTATACTAGTAATAATACACACACAGAGTGGTTGAGTTTAATTTAAAACCTACAAGTCATGTTCATGGAGATCACTTATTCTTCACAAACACTATTCCATGTGGGCAGACTGAGCCTTAACTTCCCCGTATTAGAAGTAGCTGCCTTTCTCCTCGGAGTGCTCTTGGCTCTGTCTGTGGCGTAGGACAGGGTGAAAAGTCAGAAGGGAAACGAGCTGTCATCAGCAAAAGTTTTTTCCAGGGAAAGTTAAGCATTCACTCAGTTTTTCTTCCTTTCACAAAGGGAAGTGCACATTGCTGGGGTCCTCCAAAGCTCAAAGGGAAATCTATATGATTCTTTTTCCCTGACAAAGTTTTCTCCCACCCCACCCCTTTTCTTGGGAAATTTAAAAAACACAGAAAAGTTAAACTCTCACACTCATACTTCCCAGAGTTAACAACTATTAACATCTGGTCACATTTTCCTCCAAGTTTTTTTTAAAGAAATAATATGTTTCAGATTCCAAATTCCATCCCTTTTAACCAGTCCACTCCTCCCACACCCACACCCAAGGGAAAGAAAGCCACTTTCATGAGTTGGGTGTGGATCTTTCCAATCTATTAAAAATATATATGTTTTATATACTTATGTATGCAACAAGTAATATATAGTATTACTTTCTATATGTATTTTGTTATTTAAATAAATTACATCATTCTTTATAGTTTCTGCAACTTGCTTTTCTCCCCCACTATTTAGCATTAGGTTTTTGGCAATCTATCCAAGTTGAGGTATGTAGATCTATTTCGCCTCTTTCCATTATGTATATATCACATTTCCAATTCACTACTGATGAATATTTAGGTTCTTTCCAGTTTTTCACTATTTTCTGCCATGCTGCAACAAACATTCTTGTGCACGTCCCTTTGTACACACATACAACCATTTTTGTAGGAAATATATTCAGTAGTAGAATCTATGGGCCTGGTGTATGCACAATTTCTATTTTACTTAGGTTCTGCCAAAAGACTGAAAGAGACTATACTGATTTACATTCCCACCAGCACAAGGTGATTGGACCATTTCCCCCACATACTGGTCAATACATGATATCAATATTTTCAGACATTTAATTTTTTTCCAATTGAATGGTTAAAAAAAATGGCTAAGTATTGGTTTTATTTCTCATCTCCATGGCTATTAGTAAGTTTAATTATCTTTTCACAGGTTTATTGGCAATAGCAGTTTTCTTATATCATATCATTTTCTTATTTTTTAATGGGTTATTATATTTTTATTACTAGTTTGTAAGGGTTTTACATGTACCTTGGATAGTAATCTTTTGCATATGATATACATCTTCTTTTAAAATAAATCTTCTTTTCTTATTTTTGAATTGGTAATATATTCACATGGTAAAACCTAAAGAGTTAATAAGAGTACAATGTGAAAAGTATCTTTCTAGGTCTATTACCCTCCCCCCCCCCCCCTCATTACAATGTGAAAAGTATCTTTCTAGGTCTATTTCCCTCCCCCCCCCCCATTCATTTTACCTTCTTAGAGAAAAGCAATGTTCTAGTGCACCCTTCCAAAGAGTTCTATGCATATGCAAAAAAATAGTTTCTATGTTCTACTACAATTACTTTTTGTAAACTCATAAGATAGCATACTATACATTCATTCTGCATCTTGCTTTTTTCACTTAAAGATATCTTAAAGACCATTCTAAATCAGTATACATTCCTTCCCTTTTCTATTTTATTTCATTTTATTTATTATTTTTGGCTGCAGTCTTCTTTTATAATGATGGACCAAAATTTATTTAACTAGTTCCTACTGATTGACCTTTATGTTGCTTCCAATTTTTTATTATTAAAACTTGTGTTTCTGCGCTTCCCTGGTGGCGCAGTGGTCGGGAGTCCGCATGCCAATGCAGGGGACACTGGTTTGTGCCCCGATCCGGGAGGATCCCACATGCCGCGGAGCGGCTGGGCCCGTGAGCCATGGCCGCTGGGCCTGCATGTCCGGAGCCTGTGCTCCACAACGGGAGAGGCCACAGCAGTGAGAGGCCCGAGTACCGCAAAAATAACACAAACAAAAAACAAAAAACAAAACTTGTGTTTCTTATACATATATTATTTTATACATGTATAAATATTGGTAGGGTAAATTGTCAGAAGTAAAAGTACCTAGTTAAAGCTAAGTGATTTTTAAATTTTAATAGGTATTACCAAATTATCCTCTGTAGAGGCCGTACCAAATTACACTCCCAACAGCAATGTAGGTGTCACTTGTCTTTTTTAAAGATTAATATAATAATAACAGATAATATTTATTGAATGTTTATTATAGGCCAGGCATAGCTATAAATCCATTGCTTGTATTTTAAAGAAATCATTACGGAAAATGTCAAATGTGAATAAAAGAAAAGAAGGTAATGAACTCCTATATACCCCTCACCCAGCTTCAATAATTAAGAACATATCTACAGTGCTATATGTCAATTATGTCTCAATAAAACTGGAAGAAAAAAAAAAGAACATATGGCAAATCTCCTATTATCTATATACCCACCCCCATTCTCTTCTCCACATACCTGTTAGATTATTTTTAAAGCAAATGCCAGGCATTGTATCACTTCATTCATAAATATTTCAATAGCATCTCTAAGATATATGGATTTTTTAAAAAGTAACCACAGTGTCATTATCATGCCATAAACATTAACAATAATTTTTTATGGTCATTTAGTCACAAGTCAGTACACAGATCTCTCCAACCAACCCACTAACATCTTTTTACATTTGGTTTCTTTGAATCAGAATCTAAACAAGGTCCACACATTTCATTTGGTTGCTACCTCTCTTAAATTTCTTTTAGTTCCTAACAGCCCTCCTCCCCCTTGTTTTCTCACCATTTATTTATTAAAGAAAAAAAGTGTCAAGGTGGTCAAAAGTTACAAACTTCTAGTTATAAAATAAATAAGTCATAGTGATGTCATGTACATCATGATGACTGTAGTTAACAATACTGTGTTGTATATTTGAAAGGAGCTAAGACAGTAGATCTTAAAATTCCCATCACAAGAAAAAAATTGTAACTCTGTGTGACAATGGACGCTAACCAGACTTATTATGATGATCATTTATATATATATAATTTTAAGGTTGAACACCTGAAACTAATATAATGTTATATGTCAGTGATACCTCAATAAAAAGAAAAGGGCCATTTGTCCTGTTTGATTGTATTTTAACTTCGTTTATAATGGGTTGTATTTGCTAGTTTGCTGCCATATAAAAGAATTAAATTTTGCTATAGTCAAATTTAAGTACCTTTTCCTCTATAGTGCGTGTTTTTGTATCTTATTAAAGAAAGCCTTTCCCACTCCAAGAAAAAAATTGTTTTCCACATAGGTTTAGAGTAATGTGATTTACATTTTAGGCCTTTAATCCATCTAGAATTTATATTTGCATATGATATAAAGTAGAAATCTCATTTTTTTCCCCATGGGGTGGGTCTATTCCATACCCTTTCTTCAGTGATTTGCAATGTTATCTCCGATATAATGCATGGCTCTGTTTATAAGCTCTCTCCTTTTGACTGATCTATTTATCTGATTTGACTCCAATACCTCACTATTTTAATGACTATAGCTTTATAATATGACAGGCCATTGTTAGGACAAATTTGGTTTCAAATTTTTTAATGTGCAATAAAATCAGGCTAATCAGAGCCCTCATATGTCCAAAAAATGATGGACTTTGGTTTAGGAGGATAATGACATTTTACAGGCTGCTGGAATTGAGGTAGGAGTCCATGTTGTGCTAACAGATAACATTTAACAGCTAGATTTACTTTGTTTGGAAAGGTTTCATGTAGTTCTTCCATAAGTACTGTACTTTCATAATGTCTTCTCAGATCACAAAGGATTTTACCCTTTCTTCCCCTTCTCCTCCTCCATCCTTATCCACATGGGTGGGCAGAGAGAAAGGGAGAGAGAGCTCATGAATCCAGGAGGCGAGTGAGGGTAAACATGCAAATCTTTGTTTTATAGATTAACAATAAGAGGCCCTAGAAGTGCGAGAGGGTCAAGCCCCAAGTCACAGGACTCTTGTTATTTGCTATCCTGCCAACTACTAAATTTAGTAGATTTAAATGCCTCAAAGAGCCGATAGCTGGTCATGATTAATTCATCAGATACCTACTGCTTGACCAGTCTTGAAGAGGTGGGAGGGATGGAGCACTGAATGTGCTGATCAGCTCTCAGATGGGAAAGGAGTGTTCTTGCCTCCAGGAAAGAACGTGGAGAGCCCCAGACACAGAGACCTGTCTCATTCCCTTGAGGCTGGTTGAGGGAATGACTTCCACCCTGCCTCAGCGTGAGCTCCACACCACAAGAACAAACGCTGGTTTTTTCACTCCAAGCCGTCAAAGACCTTTGTACATCTTCCTTAAGGCTAATTAAATGTTTTCATGGTAAAGCATATGTAGGTCCAGAATCAAAGAAAATACACTTGATAAAAATTAACTCAGGGTACAGCACGTTATTTGAGATGTGGTTTTTATACGTTGTACAGAGAAAAAGACCTGGTTGCGTTTCTAGTCTCTGATTTGATGAAGCCCGAAAGATAATAGGCAATTTCACAGCCAAGACAGCTAAAGAGGATGCTGTCTCTTTGGAAACTTAAAGAGGAAAAGCAGAAAATCAACTAATGCTATATTCTACATGGTATACAGCAAAGAGTGATGCTGCCAGTGATCCACTATCACAGGGACATGAGGCTTTTGCTTGGCAGAAGACGACCAATGAACAGGACTCTTAATCAGTCATCCAACAAATATTTACTGCTCCCTATAATACTGAGGAATCCATAGTGGACAAGACATACATGTGCCATCTTTCATGGAATTTCCATTCTACAGCTGAAAAGGCAAACAAGTAAATAAATGGCAAGCTTCAATAACTAGTATGAAGGAAACAGACAAAGGGCTGAGGTACATGCCAAGTACGGGGAACCTGTATTATGTCGGGTGCTCAGGGAAGGCTTAAGACATGAGGGAGGGCTTCCCTGGTGGCGCAGTGGCTGCGACTCCGCCTGCCGATGCCGGGGACACGGGGTCTTGCCCCAGTCCGGGAAGATCCCACACACCGTGGAGCAGCTGGGCCCGTGAGCCATGGCCGCTGAGCCTGCGTGTCCGGAGCTTGTGCTTCGCAACGGGAGAGGCCACAACAGTGAGAGGCCCGCGTATCGCAAAAAAAACAAAACAAAACAAAAACTACATAGCAATATAGTATAGTACAGTTGTTCTCACATGTTAGTGTTCATAAGAATCACATTGGGAAGCTTGTTAAAAATGCAGAGCCCTGGATCGCATATCCAAGAAATCTGATTCAGCAGGTCTAGTATGGGACCTAGAAATCTGTTTATATAGTTAGCCAGTATAATTTTATATTGTATATAAATTATACATAATATTAAAATTATATATAATTTTGATACCTGTTGTCTACAAAACATACTTTGAGAAACACTGTTACAATGGTTAAAAATGAGTTTTTTCAGTCAAGACACATCTGGGTTTGAAAAAGCAGAGAGGTGGGGCCTGCTGACACCAGCTGACAGCGCAGTGGTAGGAGGTAGTTGCTGGACATAGGTCCTGGCCGGGTGGTGCTGGGCCTTGGAGGCCAAGGTAATTCATTCACACTTTTACCCAAAGAGCAACAGAAATCCTTGGGCAGTTCTTTAGCAGGAAAGTGACACAATCTGATTTACGCAGAATAGATGAGAGGGCAGATGTTTACGTGAGAAGAGATGGTGGCTTGGACTAGCGTGGGAAAGTGAAGAGGCAGAAAAATGGTTGGATTCCATTTGGAAATGGACTAGACTAGTCTTGTGGGCAGACTCTATAGAGAGGGTGAAGAAAAGGGTGAATCCAAGATGACTATTAGGTCCTTCGCTTGAGCAGCTGGGTGGATGAAAGTGCCTTTTCCCCATATGGGAAAGACTGGGTAAGGGAGGGCATAGACTGGAAGTGGAAATTAAGTGGTCCCTTTGGACAAGTTTAATTTGTGGGTATATGATTCTGAAATTCGGAGGAGAGGTCTGGGCTAACAAGAAAAATTTGGGAGTTGTCAGCGTATAAAAGACACTGGACATGGGAAGGAAAGAGGTGATCTAAGGAGAGAGTTTGGAGATAAACAAGAAGAGGGACAAGAATCAAAATCTGAGGAGCATCAACAAAAAGGTGAGGTGCTCACCCAATGGCCTGCGAAGGAAAAGGAAAAATAGTAGAGTGTGTTGTTATGGAAATCAAAAAAAGAAAGCATTTCAAGAAGGATGGAGGGGTCAGCTTTGTTGAATACTGCCAGGATCCTCAGAGAGTAGGACTGAGGGATTAAGCAAGGCGAACCTGCCCAGGATTCTAGCTCCTAGGAGGTAGTTTCTCAGAAGGCTGCTGCTCCTCTATGTGCCCGAAGTTCAGGGATTTACTTAACAAAAGGACTTGTCAGCCAACCTCCCACCTGGGGCTTATGAACTCTGAGGCAAACTCTGACCAATACCATCAAGGGAGATCAGAAACGGAGCACCTCATCCCTGCATCACTGCCCTGCCCCTCACTGGCTGTCATAAGGTCGGACTTCCTCGCTCTGGTCTTATGCACTACTTCAAGATTATTCAAATATGCTCAAACCTGGCATCACATTTTTCAGGGAAATTTATCATAACCTATTAAAATTTTAAACTTTCATGCACTCTGACCTGGTATTTTTACTTCTATGTATCTCACAAGAGCTAAGATCGAGGTTCAAGAGTGTTCCATTCTGCAGTATTGTTTGCCATAGTAAAAACTTGGAACGACATAAATGTCCACTCATAGAGAGGTGCTAAATATTAAAGTATGACCTATCAATACAGTTGAACGGTATGGAGCCATTGGGAAAAAATGTAGTCTTTCTAGATGTGCTGACATGGACAGGTTACCAGGAGACACTGTGGTGCTGCTTGCCCAGCATGCACTTCCTTCTCCTTGCCTTCTAACAGATCTCCAGTTTTGTTCTGGTCACCATCCCCTCCCCAAGGCAGCCCATGCGACTCAGGCTTTAGCCAATCCATGCATTCCCCTAGAAATTCTAAATGTGAAGGTCCTCAGAGAAAGAAGGAAGGGATGGTGGAAGGGAAGAGCCACCCACCAGAAGGTGGGAATCACCAATCAAAGTGCACAGAGAACCCAGCACTGGACCCCAGATTATAGGAGATTACAGCTTTTTAGAGATAAACTGTCTTCTAGCACCTTACATATAAAACATTCTATTTGTTCAATCTCTATAAATGTAAAAAGTGTGTTATTTTTAACAGCCAAACAAAAGATGCTGCATCTTCACAAGCTGTGACACTTGCAACCTCATAAACGTTTATCTTTTCTCCAGGGAGATGTTTGTTACACAGTGTGAATGAAAACTCTTCAGTGTGGGAAAGAGGAATCAGGACTTCTGTTGTTAGAAAAGAAAAATGTGGACAGGGTAATATCTGCAGACCGAGGATGCTATTAACCATAAACTTTATCTGAAATAAAATGTGATACTCATGAATAAAACGGATTTTAAAAATGTGAAGATTCTCTCCAAATCGGTTTTCAACTCCGTAGCCAAAGAGATTTCTAAAAACCTAATCACTTCACCTTCTTCTTCTTGCCCTTGGGATAAAGGTCAAAATCCTTTACAAAGGTCCATGAGGCTCTGCATGATCTGACCTGACTCACCACCCCTCTAGGCACCATCACTCTCCTGCTTGTTCTCTGGACTCCAGCCACACTGGCCTTCTTTCTGTTCCTTGAATCAATGTTTCTTCCTGCCACAGACCCCTTAACATGATGTTCTCTCCACCATCATTCTTCAGATAGCTTAAATGTCAACTTCTCAGGGTCGCCCTCCTGACCACTCAAGCTAGATTAGATCCATCTATTTTTAAGCTCCAATGCATTGTGCACTTCTCCCTCTTAGCCCTTCTTATGATGTATAGTCATGCATTCACTGTGTGAGTATTTGATAAATAGCTATCTCCCTCACTCAACCCCAAGACCTCTGAGGGAAGAACTGTATCTGTCTTGCCCCAAATTTTATCGGTAGTATCCAACACAGCACCTGGGACTTAGGAGGTGCTCTGTAAATATTTATCAAATAAATGAATCTGGAATTGTGTCTTACACATAGTGGGAGCTCCATTGATAATCACTGAATCAAACTGGTTGGAGACAGAGATTTGAATTTGTTCTGTTGATTTCGATCAAATCAACATATGTGACTTTAAGATTTACACGTAATATATTCCTCCTTCCCCCCATCCATCAGTACATCCCATAAACTCTACTTCTAAAACACATCCCAAATCGTTCCCCTCCCCTTCATCTCCACCACCACCACCCTAGTCCAAACCACAATCAGCTATTACCTAGACTATTGCAATAGCTTACCAACTGGATCCTACTTCCAACTCTGTCTCTAGACAGTCATTTTCCATGAGGCAGATAAGAGATCCTTTTAAGTAAATCAGATCATGTCAGACCCTTGCTTAAAACCTACCATCACTTCCCAACACACCCAGAAACACACCTGAGATACAATTCAAATTCCTTACCCTGGCCTCTTCTGGCTTCTGAAAACCTCTTTGATATAATCTCATACCCTTCTCAGAAAGTGCCTCTACTCTCCAACCCATTGGTCTTTCTTCTGTTCTTCACACACACCAATTTTTTCCCATTTCAGGGCCTTCACTGACATGTATCTTTGTCGACACTGCCCTTCCTACTTGGCCATGCCCGACCACCCAATTTAAAATAACCAGCCAGTCTGTCACATCACTCTGTTGTAATCTACCTGGCACTTATCTCTACCCGGCATTTTTCTTATTTATTTCTTCATCTGTCTTGTCTGCCGTTATATTCCCCATACCTAAAACAGTGTCAGGCCCCTAACTGGTGGTTAATAAACTTCTGTTGAATGAATGTACATCTTTAATTTCTTACAAGTTGATTTCCAGCCCTGTTACTTCGCTGAAAGTACTCTCTTTCAGGTGCCTCCAGAAATAGCTTTTTAGTTCTAACCTTGACCTTCCCCACCCCCACCTCTGCTGTGTATTGAATACCTCCTTCTCCTTCTACTGTCTGCTTCCTTTCCTTCCATAATATTTCTCTCCTGCCACCCAGCTGACTGCTCTTTCTCTCTCCCTTTCACTGGCTTCTCCCCATTCTCACACTTAGAACATCCTCCATGGTTTAACTTTTTATTCTTCTCCTTCTCTTAGAAACACCCTGCCCCCAAACCCAGGAGTTGAGCTACAGTTAATTCTCGTTTTCCCTTTGGCTTAGAGAGCCAAGCTGTCATCTCAGCCTTCTGAGTCTTCTCTGCAACAGTTTTCTTGGATTCAACATTTTTCCCATTCCCATTTCAGGCTCCCCCTGTTTTTACCTACAGTAATGCAAACTCTTCTTACTTTGTAAATGTCTCTTTCATTTCCCAAAACTCAGAATCACAAAATGGTAGAATTGAAAATATCCCTTGAGGCAACCTGTCCAACTTCCTCATTTTTTTGAAATGGCTAAACTGAATCCCAAAGACAACCCCACAATTTTCTCAATACTTGAGTTAAGCATTCACTTTAGAGATCTTTCCACCTCTCCTTCTAGATAGTCTTCTTCTTTGTCTCCAAAATATCCGTCCCTGCTTGGCTTTCTTGCCTACACAGCTGTCACGTCCATCTTCCTCAAGGTGCAGATGACCCCAACATTCTCCTACTCAAAAACTTCAGGGACTTCTAATGCTTCCATTAAACTGAGAAGTCTACTCCTTATTCCTAGAGATACGGCTAACAGATTTCAGCCCAAACACCTCAGCCTGGCATCTGGAAACTCAAGTTTTCACAAGCTGATACCTCTTCTGTTCACCTCAGAGAACAGAAGGGGGATCAATAGAAGCAAGATATTGGAAGACAAATTTCGGATCAATGTGAAGAAGTTTTCTAATTATTAAAATTGTTCTCTAATGACATGGGTTCTCTTGGGTGATGGTGAGCATCCTGTGAGCTCTGATGCTCAAGAATAGGCTAGGCATACAAGAAATGTTGGAAAGAGGGCTCTGATCATGGAGATGGGCAGGGGAACTGGTTGAGATAATCTCAGATTCCTTACAACTCTCAGCTCCAACACCCAGCATGCTCCCCATGCTAACCTACCCCAGGGTTCCTTTTCACAGCACCCCTCTACACAACAAACTGAACTTCTAGCTATTCTCCATATGGCTCCACACTTTCCAGTCCTTCTGTGCTTTTGTTTATGTTATTCTTGCTGCCTGAGATGTCTCTTCCTACCATCTCCATGAAACCAGTTTAAATGTCACCTCTTCTATGACTCCTTTACAGATACCTCGAATTAGGTCAGTCTCTCTCTACTTCCCTTAACATAGAATTGTGTAATTGTTTCTTCCAGGCTGGACTGAAAGGAATGCTAACGGACATCTGGTCCAAACACCTATGATTCTGTTCCCTTGCTGTCTCCTCTTCCAGGGATTACTGCACACCATCGCTGGATAAATCCACATACTCTTCCTTCCATTGCAATTTGTTCCCTGTTAGGGAAACTCCAGCGTCCCTGCCTTAAATATTGGGTTGGCCAGAAAGTTCGTTCGGGTCTCACTGTGCGATGCTGCGGAAAGACCCGAATGAACTTTTTGGCCAATCCAATATGTGCCCCCTCAGCTCTGCAGTCCAGCATCCCCATCAGTAAATGCCTAAAGCTGACTTTCCCAGCAGAGAAGTCCCTCCCCTTTCATTAGATGGGCTCCATCTGCATCTCTACCTGTGTTTCCTGACCCTTCTTCCCTGTTGCTCAGGCCACGTTTTTCAACCCCTAATGCTTTCCCCTCTCTTCTCTGCTAAGAAATGTTTTATACTCCCCTCTAGAAAGACTTTCTTAACTAAGAGGGCTGCTCTTTTTATTTTAGATTTCTTGATTACTTGGCCAGACAGAAATCAAGTGTCTGGCTCTGTACTGATATGAATTGTTTCCTAGCTGTTTTGAGTATTGACATCTTCTCTCCCTACTAGGAACATGAGTCACCTCGTATTTCTTTGGCCCACTCCCACCCACCCAATGTATCTAGCACGCAGGAGACAAAAAACACTTGTCGATGTCCATTAAACAAGTTACATCTTATCAGCATCAAAGAGTAGTGCAAACTGTATTTTGTGCTGAGAAGCAAAACCAGATAGAGAATTAAAGAATTTTTAAAGATGTATTGGGAAGGGGAAACCAAGAGAGAAATTGAAGATTAGCAGTGAAACAAAGGGGTAATAACCCTTAATAGTTTCCTAAGGGAGCAAGCATCACTGCTTTAATTGAAGCAGAAAGACACGAATACCAGAGATGTGCTCATTTCACACCAGGAAGATGAATCAGAAGTTGCCCCTAATATTTTTTTCCCGAGTGATGTATTATGGGATGAAAAGCTTATAATACATTATGGTTGTACCTTTGACATATGATTTAACCCATTGGTGCACTGTCTGGACTTCTTGGTTTGCCTCTGTCTGTGTCTAGCCATTAGAAAGGAGATTCTGAAATAAGAGCAGAAATAGAGCCTTATAAGGGTTTGATGTGGACAGTGAAGTCTTTCTGCAGATTTATGCTGAGAATTTACAGTAGCTTAACAAGAATTACAAAACTGAACAGTGTAATATGAAAGTTATTCCTTAGAGACAGATTACTCTGAAGTCTGGCTCCGAGTGGTCTTCCTGCTTAAGCTTCCAGGCCAAATGATGGCAGACGAATATATTGCTAGAAATTGGAGATGTGGCATTTCACTCTTCCAAATGTTTCCAGAATGGTAACTTGTACTGCAGGAGAATCTTCAGTACAAAACAAAGCTGAGCCATGGTGTAGACCCTCACCCTGACCCAGGCTTAGGGAGGTGGCCAGTGCCTAACTGGTCCTTCAGAGGGTTCTGTGAAGGGAGCTTCTGAATATTCTGACGTAGACTCAGTGAAATCAGATCAGGAGTGGAGAAACAGGGTCCTCTCTGCATGCCCTTTTTGCCCCGTTAACCCATACGACGCGTGCGCATTCGCTTCAAAAGCTATCAGCTTAAACCTCACTATCTTTCACAATAAAAGTCTTTTCAAATTTTTAACAGAACACATGGTTTCTTCACTTTAATGCTATGCTGTTAGCTCATTTTTAAAAATTATTTTATTGTGGCAAGAACATTTAACTTGAGATCTATCCTTTTAACAAATATTTAAGAGTACAATATAGTACTGTTGACTATAGTTACAATGTTGTACAACAGATCTCTAAAACTAATTTATTTTGCTCAACTGAAACTTTACGCCCGCTGTAGTAACTCCCCAGTTCACTCTCCCCACCAGCCACTGGAAACTATATTCTACTCTTTGATTCTATTAATTTGACTATTTTAGACCCTCCTATAGGTGAAGTCACGTGGTGTCCATCTTTTTGTGATTGGTTTATTTCATTTAACGTGACATCCTTGAGGTTCATCCACGTTGTCCCATATTGCAGAATTTCCTTATTTTTAAGGCTGAATAGCATTCCAGTAAGCACATTATGACCCCTAAAAGTTTTTCTGTCGTGCTTGCATGGAGCCAGCCCAGCTACATCTCATATTTGGCAAGTTTAATGAGTTTCCTCTCCTATCTCTCTTTTCCATCATGAAGATCGTTCCTAAAACATTTAAGCGAGAGTTGAGCTTAGCCCAATACTCATAAACCTCACCTTCCTCTGCCTTCTGGGTCATGGTGACCTGTCTTGGGGTAACCACTCTGGCTGTATTCTGTTAGCTAGTTGAACACCCATCTAACGGTGGTGTGGTCTATACAGCATCTTCCTCCGGACAACTGATGACTACGGCACATGGGAGAGCACCAAAACCCAGAGTACAACAGAAAATAGAGCATATAATCTGCTTCCTTTCAACCCATTAGGCCCATCTCATGGTTGTAGATCCAAGCTAGCTATGAAATATCTTCTGACTGCTACCCTAGTCTCAAAAATATTTTGCTATTACTTTGCTGAGTTAGAATAAATGCCTCCTTGCGTTTGCTAAGCTTTGAATTTCATCTGTGGCAATTAGCCTTAAATTCTCCTATGTCCACTTATGAAAGTCTCACTGCAAATTCCATATCTTGATTTCATGCACACATGATTCAAGACTCCTCCTTCCCCTTGTCTCCTTGCCCCAGGTTAGAGCCCTAGAATAAATGCTAGGCTATTTATTTTCTGTGGTCTCTCTTCCCAGCCATTTGGCAAATGCATAGCCTGTCTTTGCCTCCAGAATTGCTCCTTTACAGGAATGTATATAGATTAAACAGTAACAATCCTCATCAGCAGGCTTGGGGAGGTGTGGTGTGGTGCAAAGTGCCTGACTCAGGCTTTCCCACAAATCTGAGAAATGAATCTAGATAGTTCTGCTATTCTTTAACAGCTACCTTTGAAGGGAAAGAGATGGAGAGAGAACAGATGTCTGAGTCCACCTAACAAAGTTGATTTTCTTGAGTCAGGTATGGAGCCAGAAGGACCCACAGCGCAGCAGGCGAACATGACAGAACAATGCAATCTAAAACTTCCACCTCAAGGACTGACAAACTGGGTGTTTCCTTTTATAAAAGGCATCTGCTTTGAAGTGGATGTTCCAACAGCATGTGGGATGCCTCAGCTCAGACCAGGAATCTAACTTTTTTCTAAAGTTAGGATCTGTATTCAGGACAAAGAGAAGATGGATTCTAGGTTATCATATTCTACTGATCTAGCACAAAAGCCTCAAGAATGCTTTAGCTTCTCAATCTATTTAGGATTGAAATGACAAGTGGTAAACTCTAAAAGATTGAACTGAGGAAAAGCACGTTAGCGTATTTAAAACCCTTTGTTATTAACATTAATAACAATTAATTACTAACATTTATTCGGATTTATGGACACTTGCTTAGCATCAACAACACAGACCCACCTCACCAATTATTTAGTGATACAATGGCACATTCATGTTGTTCAGAGAAGCCAAGACTTTTCTAATTTCCTGTGTAGCCACCTTCACCTCTGCGTACATCTTCCTATTTTAAATTACCACCAGGCTTCAAACATATTTGCCTGGTTTTGAAAGCAGCAGGAGGTGCTTTTTGAAGTTTCTGAAATGCATACACATGGGTATGTGCATATGTGTGCATGTACACACACACAGGTCATTCGATCCACCGACAAAAGATCCCTTTCGTGCAAAAGTTTTCCAAGGACTTAATATCACTCAGATATACAAAACTTTTTTCCCCTTATTTTAATGACCTATCACAATTAGACGTGTTTCTTATTTATAACACTATTTTTGCAACAACAAAAAAATGTGGGATAAGTGATGACCAAAATGACTTTAGAAGTCGGTGCAGGACATTATTTTCTGCTATTAGTCCTTACCAATGTCAAGTGCAAAATTTAAATTAACAAGCACTTCCCTTATTGGAATGACTTCAGCACTTCTGCTGCTTCCATTGATTTCTATTTACTTTGGCAGGCACAGGCAAGAAGAACATATTTCTGTGCTTGAAGAATCAACCTAAGACTTCACGAGGCTGTATAGATAGATGCAAACGTCATGATGAAATGTTGCTGTGAGGTTATTCTAAGAATTAACATAATACAGGAGGAACACTATTTATGTAGTGTTCCTGCAGGCCTTAACTTCCCGTTAGTGTTGTGGTAGAGCCATCTCCTGGCTATATTTCTCATATTAACAACTGGCCTATAGTTCTTTCACTTAGCAGTAAATACGATGTCAAAGCCATTTAAAAACTAAACAGCTTACCTGCAAATGTGTTGTTTGCCAGCTATCCCCAACCAGAGGTAACCCTGACCCCAAGCTAACTTATGGGGAAGAAGCCCATGCTGCTACTGCATCACTGCATTGCTGTTGGTGATTGGTGTGTATAAGGGATTATTCTTCACTAGAAACACTAAAAATAAACATTTCCATGGCCCAAGTTGGCTGCAGAAAAGTATAAAAATCTACGGAAAGGCCAAAATAAGCTTTGGACTCATCCAGTTTCTTGTTGGTTGGTTTTTTAATTCTTGTAATCTCTTAGCTTCAGGTTTCTTAGAATTGAAAAGTGAATATGGGATAAAAGCAATCAGAAGACAGTCCCTCTCTTTACTCTCTTCCACCTTATCACCTGCAGTAAAACTCCAACCATACGATGGCATATTCGATTCAAATTCATCTACCAAAGGTAGCCAGGCAGAAATCCAGAATTTCATGAACCCATCTTCTCTATCCTGGCATTGCAAACATTTGCCAACAGTCAGTGAGCCGCCCCATTGGCTTTATCAATAGTGTAGAAATAAAGAAATAAAAGTTAAGGTAAATGTTTTAAAAGTGAGATCAAACCTAGAAAACTACAGAAGACATTTTCTCACTCTGCTTTTAAACTAAAAAAGACTTTGTTGATCCGATACCAACCTCAGTCTCTTCTTGTAAGGCTGGTGGTAGCAGGAAGCAGCCCTGGTACAGGGACAGAGGACCCAAGGACACCAGAAGCCTGGTTGAAGCCGGATGGGAGGAGGGGCATTTGACAGGCAGGAGGCAGTTCATTCAGCTGCACCTTAACCAGAGCACCCGAGCTAACACTCCCTCCTTCCGGGGTGGGGAGAGAGGGGCATCGGCTCCTTTAATGACCCCAGATAGTCAAGACCTCTGTTTTATGTATTATCGCAATTATTGGGAAGCCAGGAGGGGTAAGTCAAAGCAGCTGAGGACCCACGTGCACATGAACCATGGATGTGTTGCGCTGCCCCTTCAGATCTCCTCACACAGGCACCCACCACCCCACAACCTGGGCCAAATCCATTTTTTTTGAGGTGTTATACACAAATGCCGCTTCTCAGAAATTCTGAGTTATTTTGAATGCTGCTATGTACTTATCTTCACCTCTCTAAAACACCGGCTAACGATACACATAGAAAAAAAATCAGCCGGATCCTACATAAATGGACGATTGTTAAGGAGGAAATTTCTACAGCAGAAAATATCTCATGGTGCCTCCTGCCATTTTGATAGGTGATCCCTAAGCCACAGTACTAGTGGTCTGTCAGTGGGCAGTATTCAGCCAGGGCCTTACCCTGACTCACCTTTACTCTCTCTTAGCCCCTCAACAAACCTCTCCTGACTCCCGTAGGAGCCAGGGTCTTGCTCTCATTCAGCTTCTAAGTCAAGGGACAATTCATTCCTATGAGGTGGAATGAGTGTGCAGGAAATGAGAACAAAAACTATATCAACGATAAAAATGGAGGTTCTCAGGCCGACCACAAAGAGGCCACCTTCCCTTCATAAGGCCAACTTAAAGGGGGCAAAGAAAACTTTTGAACCACTTTGGTGAGAAAGGAATGTGTAGTCTTTCAGGCCCAGATATGATTTCTGACTATATTCTTGGAGGTTTTCCAGGTTAGAAAGTAAATCTAAATGAGAACTTCTGCCTCCTTAGAATATAAGCAAAGACTGGATTTTGTTAGGTCCTGCATCCAGTTACCAATTTCTTTATAAGTTGTCTTCCTAATATTCATTGGAAAGTAGTATTTGGGGATTTAAAATGCATTTATGTTAAACAGATGTGGAAGTAGCACTTAGCTTTATTTGTCCAGCAATCACTTATTTAGGCCTCACTGTGTATCAGAAATGGTTCTAAACACCACTAGTTTTAACCCATTAAAGCCTCATTGGAACTCTATGAGAAAGGTGCTGTTATTGACCCCATTTACAGATGAGGAAACTAAGCACTGAGAGGTTAAGTAATATCCACAGGGTCACACAGCAGGTGGGAGTAGCAACTTCCACACAATCTTTTCTTATCTGTCTGGATATCTGTTTGTCAGGGAAGCTCTGAGAATGACAGTCTGAACAGCTCATGTTCATCCCCAAGGCACCCCATTCTCTGCTACCTGCTGGAAATACTCCCACCTGAACCCTGTATCCAGAGCAAAATCTGCTCAATGCCAGGAAAAGCAAGAGATCTTCAATGCAAACGCCTTCAGGCCCCTGAAGCCAGGGAAGGAAGAGACAAAGAAGAGTCCACTCTGTGGCTGCTTGACCCTAGACTTGCGGGAGGAAAATCTTGCACCAAAAGAGATCTCGGTGGAAAACAAAGACTAATAATAAAAGCTTTAAAAGATGCCAGGCAAAACCTTCTCCACGAGATATGCAAGACCCATTGCTCCAGGGCTGGGTGATTGGACAAACAGGTCAGGCAGGAGGGAGAAGTGGCAGCTGGGCTCACACCCATCTCAGCGATCAAATGCCCGGTGCTCTGGACCAGAGTGCCCTCCCTGCACCAGATGGCACAAAGGATTTGAAGAGGAAAGGGCAAGCACTGGTTTCTTTCCTAGGAGTCTAGATATAATGTGAAACCTTGACCATGTCAGTGTGATAGATACCATCAGTCAAATTCCAAGCATTTTGATGGAGAACTGCTCTTGCAACATAGGCAAGAGGCATTTGAAATCTTGCACCACAAAATTAACCACCTGCAGTTAACAGAACAGAAGGAATCAACGCTGAAGATAAGACACAGCTTAAAGATAGTTTCAAGGGTGACAGAGTGAGCTCCTTGGCACTGGAAGTATTCAAGCAACACTTGGCCCATACGTTATAAAGGGAATTCAGGCATCTAGGTGGTTCGACTAGATCAATAGCTTCCAAACCTGGAGTTCACCAGTCTCTTGGAGAACTCTGAAAAATTACACATTGCCGGGCTCAGTGCCATACGGTCAGATTCATTCGGTCTGTAGTAAAACTTAAGGAATCTGTAATTTTCATAAAAGTCACAGCTATCCTAGTGCCCCCAGGACTGAGAATCTTTGGATAGGATAACCTTCGTGATACCTTTAAACCCAAGGGTCTATGATTTCTTGCCAAGGCTCTGAGCCTCACCCACCACATAATTACAGGTAGAAAAATGCTGGGGTAGATTGCTTGTCACTGGGGAATGGTTTTTAGCCCCACACAATGCAACGGTTTGCATATTTGCTGATGTTTCCCCCCCAAAAGCACGCGGGAATGAATCATTATTGAAACAATTTACTTTCAGTTAGTGCATGAATGCCTTCCCATGATGCTCTGATGCTTTGTTTGTCCTCCTATAAAAATTATTTATGACCCAAGTGTGATCTTTTAAATCAGAATACTTATTCCTGAAATCAAAGCTCTAGCATGCTAATGCAAGGAGAAACCTTGATAATTTTTCAAAGCCATGTTGAATATTCAAAAGCTGGAACTGAAGGAAAGGAGTTAACATTAATTAATATTTGAAGCAGTAAAATAAAAGCAACAGTGAAGCTAATTTTGCAGGACAATTAATCATGAGTCTTGCTAATTACACATGGGATTTTGCAAATGATTTTTTTCTCAGGTAGTGAAGTAAAAGTGATAATCTGCTACCCATCAAAATCGTTGGCTTCTCACCAATGTCCCCAGCAAGAGCAATTAGTGCAAACAGCAGAGCCCTAGTAATTGCATGTCAAGAGAGGAGAATGTGAGAATTTTAATTGCTCTAAATAAAGACCACTTGCTCATATGTACACCTGATTGTCCAAAACAACTCTGCAAGCCGGAGCAAGTATGCCTCCATTTCCAGGTGCCTGAATAAAAATAACTCTGGGGGAGCAGTATTCTCCCAGCAACCCATGCAGTTTCTGGAAGAAAATATCAATATGCATTCACATTCTGAACTGCAGTGTCATCACTTGAATATAAGAACTGCAAAAAAAAAAAAAAAACAGTACCCACTTGGGAAAATGTGCATATTCTTTATATTTGCCCAATATTTATTGCTGACATTTTTTTGAAGAACTTTATCTACAAGGTGCCAAGGACTTCAAATTTACTGAATTTTAGGATCACCAATAAAATGTTTTTAACCAGACATCTCAAGAGGGCATAAAATAAAAAATTACCATATTCATGAGTGTAAGCCTCTAAGATTGCAATGCTATAAACTGGATGTTTATAATTTGCTTGTGGCTTTCTTAATTAAAAACTGGTAATTAGAAAACTCAAGTACTATTTTTACACTTCATCTTCTACGTTTTCCATGCTACTGTTACTTTTCAGTTTAATATATGTACACATGGATGCACACAATTGCAAATGATCAATAATATTTAACTGTGTGTCTAAAACCTAAATGATGATGGATACATTTAAACATTGCTTCCCAGGAGATTATTATTCCAATGGCCATGTCGTGGCTTAAACATTTAGTTTAAACAAGACAGCTATCTTTTTTTGCTCTTCCAAAGATGCATCATTTACTCTCATTTTTAGGCCGACTTGCTGAATTGCCTTCCAAGTACTACTGGTATCTATTGTCTGCACGCCTAACCTTGCATCTTCAAGTACACCATATTGAGATGCTAAACCACCACGCTTTTCCTGCTATTAGCTTTGTCGGACGCTTTTCCTGCTATTAGCTTTGTCGGCTAGGCGTTAAGCAAGGAGCAGTAACCTCAGCTTACCACCATATCTTCTTTGCATGTCCAAAATTGTGCACACGGTTTACTACACCAGAGCTACTTAAAAGCAACAAGCAGGACACGGGAGGGATGCTTCCTTCGCTAAATTACCAGCAGATCACAGGTGTGTATCTGGCTCCCAGAGGTGATTCGGGTAATAACACTAGGATGGTGATTTAAATGGTTACAAGCTTTTCCAGGGAAGGCAGTCCTCACAGTCGAATCATTTTGCAGCTATTGCTCACAAATGGCAAATTATTTACCCAGCCTCCTTAAGTGATTGCTTTTGATTTTATTATATTTTAAAAGAGAAACCTTTGAAGACGGATGCTTTCCTATCAAGGCACAACGATTATGCCATCCTTAAATTAGAATTCCTTCTTTGGGTTATCATATATACATATCTCACAAGACCTTAATCTAACCCCCTCCTTTTTTTGAAACATCAATTTGGCGCCAAAGAAGGATCTGAGTCAGAACGATCATCATTTACTTAGAAGCATTTTACTAAGACTCAGAGACTATGCTGTTTATTTTTGTAGGAAGATTTTTCAGAGGGTCAGGAATGAATTGACAAAGCCATGAGGGTACAAAAGCTGACTGGGTAACATAGCCTCATGCCCACAACTCAGGTTGCCCTAAAGAACCTGATGTGAATTATAAGATGATTTTTAGAAAATGCATACTTTTTACAGATCAAGATTACAGGATATATTATTATTCTAAACTTCTAAAGAGCAAAAGGAGAACAGTACAGAATTCTCCAAGTTTCTTCCTTGGGCTGTAGAAGTTCTTTCAGCAGCATCTAGAATGCTAACATATACATTTTGTTTCCTGGGTTGTCTGGCATTAACACCCAGGGATTGTTAGTGCTATTTACATTACTACTCATTACTGGGCAGAAGAAGAACAAGCAAGCTTTTTGATCAAAATGTGTAATTTCCCAACATTAAATGTTTATAAAAAGGTGTTACAGTAATAAGGGGTTTGGTGTGCCAGAAGTTTCCAAATCAAGAGCCAAACCACTTCAGAGCGAACTTGGCATAAGTATTCCTAGATTCTAGCTGCCCATTGAGGGAATAGAGTAGAGCTTGGCTTGACCTTTGCCCCACACAACCCTCAGGACCTTTTGTGGTTTTTCTTAATTATCGCATCTGCACACATGTTGGTAATTTTGAACACCATGGCCGACTTTCACTGTAATAAAGCAGATCTATTATATTGGCCCTTAGATAGAGTTTATGGTGCCACGTCAATTAAATGAGGCAGAGAGAGAGTGAACAGACTTCCTATCACCTATCATTTGGGAAGAGATTTGCAGTAAGAGAAATTTTCTACACGCATATCAGTTTAACATCGAAGAAAAAACAGACATACACGTAACAAAAAGAAAGGGAGAAGATAACAGAAAAAAAATGATGAAGTTGGACAACCCAGGGTGGGTCACTTACACTATGGGGCTTCAGTTGCCTCCTTTGGTCTTGGACCAGATCAGAGGTTCTTAATCTGGGTTTCCTGTATCCCCTAGGGGATCCACTGATGGGCTTGATTATACTCATGAATCCTCTGAAATCATGGACCAAATGTTGTTTGTTTTCACATATACATGTATTTCTGGATTCAGCTTTATAGCTTTTATGAGATTCTCAAAAAAGATCATAATCCAGATAAGGATAACAACTACTGGAATAAATGGTTGTTCAGGCCTCTTCCAGTTCTAGTTTTTTATAGTATGGGAGAATTTGATAATCCTGTTTCTAAATGAAGGCTGCTCCAAATGGCTCTCTCATATTCAAACAAGCCCAGAGCTCAAACTCTTGCTTTAGTTGTACTGTTTAATATCATTGCTTTCTATGGTTGGCATACATCTAGAAATTTGAGATCCTGCAGCAAATATTTCACAAGGTTTCACTTTAGTTTTTGTTGTCCAACTGTCCTTCAATGATGCAATACTTAATTGAGCTGCATGAATAGCCATAAAGGAAGAAAAATGAGGATATAACCACTTCTCTCCACTGCTGGCCAGAGCCACTTGAATATCTCGATGGCCTGAGTAGTAGCAGATTGATAACACCTATGGAGTTAGTGAGTTGGTTGAGGTTAACTATATTGCTATTATAACAACATTGCAAATTCTGTCTGTCTATTTGATTTTTTGAAATGTGTTATTACTGTGGCCTCCACACTGGACAGTCTTGCTATGTTCTTAGGGTTTCTTCAGCCTGTGTGTCATAGATCTTGAGAGGGCTACTATAACCAGCATGGCCCATATCCATGTCCAAAAATAAATGGAAAGGAAATTCAAGAAGTTGAAAAGAATTGAATTTGTGGATACATAGGAAGTCTGGGATTAGCTTGAACCAACCCTTTAAACACACCCAACAGAAAGAAATGAAGACACACGCCATGGATTATTCAAAATAGAGAGAGCTCAAAGGATGTTTGCATAGTCTGAGGGTAATGGAATTTGAAGGGGAAATCAAGGCAGCCAGAGAGAAACAGGTAATAAAACAAACCATCTGGATTCTTAAATAGCAGTTTCTAATTTTTAAAATGTAAACATAGAGCTGTCCATTTTCTCAACTCTAAATTGAAGAAGAGGTTACCTAAAAGGCCCTGTTTAGCATTACCACCCTGAGAATATATCACTAAAGACAACAAAGAAAACAAAAGGAAAATACTGCTCTTGGAAAGAAATGAGAAGAGGCTGCAGGAAAGATTTTACAATGAGAAGTTATAACAGGAAGATGGAAACATAATCCGGATATGGTAAAATGCCACAGCAGCGTGGTCTTCCCTTCTCTCATCCTGTGCTCTCATACTCTGGGGCTCATCAGGGCTGGACACAGACAGTATTTAGTTTGGTGTTCAACGAGGACACAGGTATTGCAGGAAAGAGTTGCCATTTAGTATATGGTTTAGTGATTTCAAATCCATACAGTACAGTACACCCAAGATGGAAGCAGATACAAAATGACATTTTCTTATGCAAATCTTTGCATAAATAAAGTTTTTAGGCTTTTATACAAGCAGATGACCTCCAAGAGAAATTTCCAGCAAGGAGAGAAGTATACTGTGTATGCTAAGGCAAAAGCAGCCTCTCTAAAATCCAGAGGTGTGGCATGTCAATGAGCTGCCCCAGGGAGCAAAGTTAGGCCCTTCTCATGGGAGACCGAAAAATGCCTTGGGCCACCCACAAGGCAGGCCCCACAGGGTCAGGCCTGTGCTGCCTGCCACTCTCCTTCCCAACCAGATGATTTTCCAATTACCGTGAGCAAATATGTCCAGGTAACTTTAGAGTCTCCCGGCTCTGCATTTAAATAAAAACACTGTTAATAACCCCAGAGAGTGATAAAGGGGTGAGTGAAGATACATGGAAAGTTAGAGCTCTTTGGACAAATGAGGAAGAACGCTATGATTCAGCCTTCTCTGTCTCTTTATTTGCAAAAAGCGTCATCATCACAAATTGAAGAAACCCCTTCCTTATGCAGTAAATGAAGTCGGCCTGAGCCAAATCATCATCTTTCCAGACATTAATCACTCCCCCTCCTTCTGCCCCTTGAACAAAACGTACATGCCTTCTCCTTTCCTATGTTAACTTGTCCTTCTTGGGAGCTCCCATCTTAGAAACGGCTGTTCCATGTCTCCACCATATTTCTGTTTCTCTTCTCCTTGACCTCCTAAACAAGCTGTTGGCCCGGGATCAAATGGGGAGCGCTTAGAAAGCATGAGGAAAGGAGAAGAGCAAAGGCATTCAGGGCACCAAGAAGAAAGGGTCAAATAATGGTGCCCACAGGGGCCTATGCTAACACCCATAAAGGCCCTGACTCCATAAAGAGCCTAACCATCATTGCAATGCAGATTTGCAGATCAGGATCTGATGCCCTCCCTTCCCCCTCACAAACTGTAAAACTGGTTGAGAGTCCTTAACACGCTATGCGCGATACTAGGGATATGGATTATGGAACACAAAGAGAGGCAAATTATTCTCATATAAAAACATACATTTTTTTCCTCTGTAGTTTTCTAGATATTGAATTAACTTTTCATATTTTCCCACTTCAGTCTGCCAGAGATTATCTGGTCAGTGAAGTCTTTTTGTTGTTGTTGTTTGTTTTGAATTTTAAAAACAAATTATTTTTAATATATTACGTAATCAGTGTACCATGTTGGACATTTAAAAAATATCACCAGATTTACAAAATTCTAAAGATATAAGAAATACTAAAACAATGTGAGAATTATTTAAAATTTCCAGTGATTTGAGGGGTACTTGAGGCTTTTGCTATCTTCAAAAGTATCATAATGACTATCATTTAGATACTACCCCAAATTATTGTTATTCAGATTTCACAGCTATTTTATTTATTTATTTTTTTTTTGTTTTAATTTTAAATATTACCGTATTTTTATTCATCTCATTTTTTTAACTCTTATTTTTATTTTTTATACAGCAGGTTCTCATTAGTTACCTGTTTTATACATATTAGTGTATAGTGTCTCCCAATTCATCCCACCACCACCCCCCACCCCGAGTGAAGTCTTTATAAAGCATTTAAAATAGTGCAGACTCTGCATGGCAGTTTAAACAAATATGCATCCTATGAGGTATATATGCCATCAGTCAAAATAACAAAATGCCTTATCAAGGGTAAGGAGACTTGCAAGAATCTCAAAGCATTTTGTAATTATCACATTTTGAGACGGGGGAAAAAGATATCTGAACAGCTAGCACCAAAATTTTTCGTAGGGAGTAAACTACCTGCTTAGGAAAATCCCTTGATAAACTTTGAGGGGGAGACGATGAAACCCAGAGCACCCAGTATTAGCAGGAGCTAAGGTCAGAAGAGTGCTAAGACTGCTCTTCAGAGGAAGGGAGAAAGAATAGAGGAAAGGGAAACAAAAGCAGGACAAGAAGCCAGGAAGATGGTGTAAGATGGGGCACGTGGAGATGATGAAACCCCTGTGGTAGGAAGGGTATTGGGGGGGGGACTCTTAAGAAGAAAACGAATAAATTCAACTTGAGGTTATTCACTTTGTTATAATGTAAACCACTCCTGTGTCCCCAAAAGTTTCCAGTAAAGTATATTGAACACATCTTAGATTTTTCTCCTTTTGGTAGAAGTCAAAGAAGGGATCCTACCCCATGTCACATTCTGAGGTGCTGGGGATTAGGATTTCAATATAAGAACTTGGTCGGGGGGAACACAATTCAGCCTCAACACTACCATTACATGCAATAATACAGATGAATCTCAAATGTATATGCAGAGTGAAAGAAGCCAGTCTCAAAACGCTAGATACTATATAATTCCATTTATATGATATTCTGGAAAAGCAAAACTAGAAGGACAAACAAAAGATCAGAGGTTGCAAGAGGTCAAAGGTGGGGAAGGGTTTGACCAAAAAGGAGTAGCATGAGGTAATTTTAGGGAGCAGGGGGCACGGAAACCATTTGATAAGTAACTTGATTATGGTGGTGTTTACGTGACTCTGTGCATTTGTGAAAACTTATAGAACAGTAGACAAAATAATGAATATTTCTGCATGTAAATCAAAAATTAACTTTAAAAACTTAGGTTCCAAATCAGAAAAAGAATTGGTTTTAACTTAATAGTCTATCGATTTAGAGAAAGACCCACCTGTGGAGCAAATAGATGAGTGAGGTGTGGTTTGCCCTGCCATCAGGCGCGACCCCCGCCCCCACTCTTTTCACCTCTCCCCCTCAATACACCCAAACTGAAGAAATCATGATGACAGAAACAGGGTTCATTTTCTCCTTTCAGGGCTTCCTCCTAACATGAGTTACGCTGAGGAAGTCAAGGTTTAGCCATTTCCATCGGTTCAGGGTTCCCACACTCGGGAGAAGGGAACCATCCATTTGAAATCCCCTTGGGCAGGCGTGTCATTCATCTCCTGACCCTCCACTTCTGCTCTTCGCTGGGGTGGGGGGACCCTGACACTTCTGCTCCCTAATTCCAGCTGCTGCCTTCTCTTTGTGTCCTTTTTTTCCCCAAGCCATGTAGACCAAGAAGCCAGCAGCTTTCCCATGCTCTTCTACACAGGAGAAACAGTTATTCTGGTCATACGTATTGTCATGGTTATTCCTAATAAATCATTATCTGATCATACAAAGCATTGACAGGGCCATCTTTTATTTGTATTTGTTCACTTGTACATTGACTACCTCCAAAAAGGTTCTGGGTGGCTTTAGTTTGACTTCATTAAATAAATAAATAAATATTTACTGAGTTCCTACTACGTGCTAAGGGCTAGGGATATGGGATGAAATCATAGTCCCTGCTCTAGAGGCCCTCATGGTCTAATTAGGATAGATGAGAAAGTAGACAGTTACAATACGCTGCAGTAAGGGCCCTGGCACAGGCAGACATGGGCTGCTCCGGAACCTCAGAGAAAGGGTGCATACGCCTGCCTGGGCATCAGGGGTGGCTTCAGAGAGTTGAATCTCAAAACATGAGGTGGAGGTAACCAAGAAAACAATAGTGAAAAGCGGTGCAGACCATCGTCGGATGAATGGATAAAGAAGATGTGGCACATATATACAATGGAATATTGCTCAGCTATAAAAAGAAACGAAATTGAGCTATTTGTAATGAGGTGGATAGACCTAGAGTCTGTCATACAGAGTGAAGTAAGTCAGAAAGAGAAGGTCAAATACCGTATGCTAACACATATATATGGAATTTAAGAAAAAAAAAATGTTATGAAGAACCTAGGGGTAAAACAGGAATAAAGACACAGACCTACTGGAGAACAGACTTGAGGATATGGGGAGGGGAAAGGGTGAGCTGTGACAGGGCGAGAGAGAGACATGGACATATATATACTAACAAACGTAAGGTAGATAGCCAGCATGTATAACTATTCACTTTGTTATAAAGCAAAAACTAACACACCATTGTAAAGCAATTATACCCCAATAAAGATGTTAAAAAAAAAAAAAGCGGTGCAGAAAGGGTCAAAGTTGTTCAATATGGCTGGAACATGGGTGGTACAAATGAGGGAGAGGTTGCTGCAGAAAAAAGGCAGAAACCGATCATGAAAGGGCTTATGCTCCCTGTGAAGGAGTTTATCCAACAAGCAGGGACATGGAAGGTCAGACTTAGAAAGGCCTCTCTGGCAGCTCTGCGGAGAATAGGTTTAACACTGCAGGTAAGAGGAAGTGAGTGGCTGGACCTACACAGAGATTAGAGAGATGAAGAGGAGAAGACAGATTCAAGGCACATCTGAAATCAATTGTACACTAAGTACTGAACAAAGCCCAGATGAAGTGCAGCCCCTTTACTTGGACTTCTGATCTAAATACAATAGGTAGTTATTATATAGACATTTCTACCTTTTGATGGGAACTCACATTTTTCATTGTTTCATTTATTCAGCGTTGATAATAAACATGCATATTCACTGATGTCTATCTACTCATTCAAGGATTTCTAAGGCAGCATTGAGTATTTAGTAGTTAAAAATGTGAACTCTGGAGTCAGTCAAACCTCACTCTGGATACTTTTAAAAAATGTATATCTCCTAAATTATCATACAATAAAATTGACATTTTGGGGGGCATACAGTTCTATGTATTTTAATAAATGTAAATGTGTGCATAACCACCACCACTATCAAGATACACAACAGTCCACCGTCCCCCAAAACTCCCTCATGCTATCCTGCCCTCACCCTTAACCCCTGGCAACCACTGATTCTTCTTCTCTCCATTACCATAGTTTTATTTTTCTGAGGATGTTACATATTTTTTAAAAATTTATTTTATTGAAGTATAGTTGATTTACAATGTTGAGTTAATTTCTGCTGTATAGCAAAGTGATTCAGTCATACATATATATACAGAGAATGTCATATAAACAAAATTATACAGTATGCAGCCTTTTGAGACTGGCTTCTTTGACTCAGCATACTGCCTTTGAGATTTATCCCTATTGTCACAAGTATCAAAAGTTCCTTCCTTTACAAGTCTGAGTAGTATTCCATTATATGACTGTGCCACAGTGTGTTACCACTTCCTGTCTGAGGGCTGTTTGGGTTGTCTCCAGTTTGGGGCAATTATGAATTGAGTTGGGTTTTATGTGAACATAGGTTTCCATTTCTCTAGAATAAATATCAGGAGTGGGATTCCTGGGTTACATGATAAATGTATTAACCTTATAAGAAACTTCCAACTGTTCTCCAGAGCACATTTAGAATTCCCACCAGTAATATATAAGAGTTAAAGTTACTCTACATCCTACAATTTTTAATTATAGCCATACAAGAAGGTGTACTTGTTTAACCCTGGGTCACAGAGATTCTCTCCTATGCTTTTTCTGAAAGTTTTATAATTTCATGTTTTACTTTTAGGCTTATGACTCATTTTGTGTTAATTTTTTGTAAAAGATGTAAGGCTTAGATTCAAGTTCTTTTTAGGGCTTATGGGTGTCCAATTGTTTCATCATCATTTGTTGAAAAGACTATCCTTTCTCCATTGAATTACCTTTCAATTTGCCAAAAGTCAATTGTTCATATTTGAGTGGGTCTATTTCTACACTCTCTAGCCTGTTCCATTGATTTGTGTGTCTATCCTTTCACCAATACCATGCTGTCTTAATTACTATAGTTTTCAGTATAAAATTGAGTAGTGGGATTCCTCCCATTGTACTATTTTCTAAAATCACTTTAGCTTTCCTAGTTATTTTGCCTTTCATATAAAATTTTAATTGGTTATTGATATCTATAAAAACTCTTGCTGGAATTTTGATTGGAATTGCATTAAGTTTTATAGATCAATTTGGGGGAGAATTAGCATCTTTACTATGTTAAGTCTTCTAATCCATGAACATGTCTATTTTGGGGGGCCTTCTTTTATATTAATCATCAACATTAAAAATTTTTTAGCGTATGGCTCCTGTACATATTTTGCTAGACTTGCACCAATTTTTGTGCTGTTACAAATGGTATTATTTTTTAAATTTCTGTTTCTACTTGCTCATTGCTATTATATAGAAATATTTTTGTATATATTGACTTTGTATCCTGCATCCTTGCTAAACTTATTAGTTCTAGAAGTTACTTGTAGATTCCTTGGGATTGTTTTACATAAACAATCATGTTGTCCTTGAAAGAGGGCAGTTTAATTTCTTCATTTCTAATCTTTTTTTTCTTGCTTTATTGCAGTAGTTAGTACTTCCAGTATAATGTTTAATAGGGTGGTATGTGTGAACATCTTTGCCTTTTTCCCAATCTTAGAAAGAAAGCATTCAGTCTTTCATGATTAAATATGTTGGTTGTAGGATTTTTATAGATGCCCTTCATTAGATTGAGGAAGTTTCCTTCTATTTCCAGTTTGCTCAGAGTGTTTGTCATGAATGTGTGTTGAATTTTGTCACATACTTTTTCTGCAACAGTTTATATGACCATGTGGTGTTTCTTTAGACTGTTCATGTGGGGGATTATATTGATTTCTCAATATTAAATCTGTCTTACGTACTTCTCTAGATAAATCCCACTTGGTCATGCTTATTATTTTTTATATGTTGTTGGATTAATTTTGTTAATATTTAATTGAGCATTCTTGTAACTACCTTTGTGAGGAATATTGATCTGTAGTGAGGTTTTTGTGGACTGTATTTGTCTGATTTTGGTATTGTGGTAATGCTGGCTTTATAAAATAGAAGAGAGAATTTTCCTCTCTCTTCTATTTTCTAGAATTTGTATATAATTGATTTTATTTCTTCTTTAAATGTTTGGTAAAATTAACCAATGAAATGAACTGGGCTTGGAGATTTCTTTTTTGGAAGGCTGGTTATTTGTTTTACAACAAATTCAGTTCTGTTAATAGTTATAGTTTAATAGTTCAGTAATAGGACTGAATTTAATTTAGAGTAAGCCCCCTACATACGAACCTTCAAGTTGCGAACTTTCAAAGGTGTTTCAAAGGACATGTGTGTTCACATGTCCAATCACATGTCCAATCACCAATCACATGTCCAATCACCTAAGTTCACATGTCCAATCACCAATCACATGTCCTTTCAAAGGACATGTGTGTTCACGTGTCCAATCACCTAAGTTAATTCACGTGTCTGGCATACATTGTCACATGCATGCATCCTCTACAAGTGGTTGTGCTTTTGTGTACTTTACTGTACAGTACTATATAGAGTACAGTAGTACAGTATCTTTATTTCAAGCCCAGGATGTCCCGAAGCAAGTGTAAAAATAGTGGTGATGCAGCTGGTACTGCTAAGAAGCGCCAGCTGTTTTACTGTACTACTGTACTTTTTGAGGTACTGTACTGTAAGATTAAAAATGTTTATTCTTTGTGTTTGTTTTTTATGTATTATTTGTGTGAAAAGTATTATAAACCTATTACAGTACAGTACTATATAGCCGATTGTGTCAGGTACCTAGGCTGACTCTGTTGGACTTACGAACAAGTTGGACTTACGAACAAATTGGACTTATGAACACATTCTTGGAAGGGAACCTGTTCATATGAGGGGACTTACTGTAAATTCAGGTTAACTATTTCATTTTGGATGAGCTAAGCAAGTTTTTAGTTTTTGAGGAATTGATCCATTTCTTAGAAGTTGATGCTTTTTGTGTGTAGAGTTGTTTGTAGCATTCCTTACTATCCTTTAAGGTCTGTGGGGTTTAGTTATATTTCCTCATCATTCC